>NW_021821416.1:4436-73919 GCF_901001135.1 Rhinatrema bivittatum | reverse complement strand
CTTCTGGCTGCACTTTAGCCCTCACCTCTTCCTCTACGGATGTGCCACGCCTGGGAACCAGCGGATGAGGGCTAGGGGCAATCTTGTTAATTACCTCCTCGCCACCGCCAAATTTGTTATTCACCGGACCAGGCTGGTGGCGTTGGACGGTGGCAGCCCAGATGACTGCTCGGCCTTCTTCCGCAGCGTGGTGCGGGCCAGGGTGGGGGCCGAGTACGCCCACGCTGCGGCCACAGACACGGTGCCATTATTCATCTGGCGTTGGGCGGTGGCTGACGTCCTGTGCTCGGTTCGGGAGGGACCCCAGCCTGTACTCACCGTCCACATTTAGGCCTTTTGTTTTCGGGCAGTAGCGCACGCCCTTCAATAGGAGCGCGTGTACGGGAGCAGTGAGGCGTTCCCGCCCTTAGGTAGCTGCGAGCCTCGGGGTCCCGCTTGGGCAACCGGGAGCAACCCCACAGCCCCCCGCCAGGGTTACGGTTTCCCCTCCCTCCTTCCCTCTTTCCCATCAGTGCACAGGTGCATGCCTGGCAGTGGTCCCCTCCTCCCCCCCCCCCCCCCCCTCGTCTTTCTCCCTAGCCTCTGCGCAGGGAGTGTACCTCTTTGGTCAGCTGCGTCACATCTTTGTGATTTTGTTCAGGCCTTTCTTCTGTGTTCCCTGCGGGATGCAGGGCACAGTTATTTGTCTCTTTCGGTGGGAGAGCGGGCTGGTGCCCCTCTCCCGGGCACTTTCGTACGGTCTGAAATAGGCCCCTGCTGGCTGGCTCCCTGCGGGATGCCGGGCACAGTTACTTTGTCTCTTTCGGTGGGAGAGCGGGCTGGTGCCCCTCTCCCGGGCACTTTCGTACGGTCTGAAATAGGCCCCTGCTGGCTGGCTCCCTGCGGGATGCAGGGCACAGTTATTTTGTCTCTTTCGGTGGGAGAGCGGGCTGGTGCCCCTCTCCCGGGCACTTTCGTACGGTCTGAAATAGGCCCCTGCTGGCTGGCTCCCTGCGGGATGCAGGGCACAGTTATTTGTCTCTTTCGGTGGGAGAGCGGGCTGGTGCCCCTCTCCCGGGCACTTTCGTACGGTCTGAAATAGGCCCCTGCTGGCTGGCTCCCTGCGGGATGCAGGGCACAGTTACTTTGTCTCTTTCGGTGGGAGAGCGGGCTGGTGCCCCTCTCCCGGGCACTTTCGTACGGTCTGAAATAGGCCCCTGCTGGCTGGCTCCCTGCGGGATGCAGGGCACAGTTATTTGTCTCTTTCGGTGGGAAAGCGGGCTGGTGCCCCTCTCCCGGGCACTTTCGTACGGTCTGAAATAGGCCCCTGCTGGCTGGCTCCCTGCGGGATGCAGGGCACAGTTATTTTGTCTCTTTCGGTGGGAGAGCGGGCTGGTGCCTCTCTCCCGGGCACTTTCGTACGGTCTGAAATAGGCCCTGCTGGCTGGCTCCCTGCGGGATGCAGGGCACAGTTACTTTGTCTCTTTCGGTGGGAGAGCGGGCTGGTGCCCCTCTCCCGGGCACTTTCGTACGGTCTGAAATAGGCCCCTGCTGGCTGGCTCCCTGCGGGATGCAGGGCACAGTTATTTTGTCTCTTTCGGTGGGAGAGCGGGCTGGTGCCCCTCTCCCGGGCACTTTCGTACGGTCTGAAATAGGCCCTGCTGGCTGGCTCCCTGCGGGATGCAGGGCACAGTTACTTTGTCTCTTTCGGTGGGAGAGCGGGCTGGTGCCCCTCTCCCGGGCACTTTCGTACGGTCTGAAAAAGGCCCCTGCTGGCTGGCTCCCTGCGGGATGCAGGGCACAGTTATTTTGTCTCTTTCGGTGGGAGAGCGGGCTGGTGCCCCTCTCCCGGGCACTTTCGTACGGTCTGAAATAGGCCCCTGCTGGCTGGCTCCCTGCGGGATGCAGGGCACAGTTATTTGTCTCTTTCGGTGGGAGAGCGGGCTGGTGCCCCTCTCCCGGGCACTTTCGTACGGTCTGAAATAGGCCCCTGCTGGCTGGCTCCCTGCGGGATGCAGGGCACAGTTACTTTGTCTCTTTCGGTGGGAGAGCGGGCTGGTGCCCCTCTCCCGGGCACTTTCGTACGGTCTGAAATAGGCCCCTGCTGGCTGGCTCCCTGCGGGATGCAGGGCACAGTTATTTGTCTCTTTCGGTGGGAGAGCGGGCTGGTGCCCCTCTCCCGGGCACTTTCGTACGGTCTGAAATAGGCCCCTGCTGGCTGGCTCCCTGCGGGATGCAGGGCACAGTTATTTTGTCTCTTTCGGTGGGAGAGCGGGCTGGTGCCCCTCTCCCGGGCACTTTCGTACGGTCTGAAATAGGCCCCTGCTGGCTGGCTCCCTGCGGGATGCAGGGCACAGTTATTTTGTCTCTTTCGGTGGGAGAGCGGGCTGGTGCCCCTCTCCCGGGCACTTTCGTACGGTCTGAAATAGGCCCCCTGCTGGCTGGAGGGTACCTTCCTTGTCAGCTGCATCACATTCGTGTGATTTTTCTTCAGGCCTTCTCTTCTGTGCTCCCTGCGGGATGCAGGGCACAGTTACTTTGTCTCTTTCGGTGGGAGAGCGGGCTGGTGCCCCTCTCCCGGGCACTTTCGTACGGTCTGAAATAGGCCCCTGCTGGCTGGCTCCCTGCGGGATGCAGGGCACAGTTATTTTGTCTCTTTCGGTGGGAGAGCGGGCTGGTGCCCCTCTCCCGGGCACTTTCGTACGGTCTGAAATAGGCCCCCCTGCTGGCTGGAGGGTACCTTCCTTGTCAGCTGCATCACATTCGTGTGATTTTTCTTCAGGCCTTCTCTTCTGTGCTCCCTGCGGGATGCAGGGCACAGTTATTTGTCTCTTTCGGTGGGAGAGCGGGCTGGTGCCCCTCTCCCGGGCACTTTCGTACGGTCTGAAATAGGCCCCTGCTGGCTGGCTCCCTGCGGGATGCAGGGCACAGTTATTTTGTCTCTTTCGGTGGGAGAGCGGGCTGGTGCCCCTCTCCCGGGCACTTTCGTACGGTCTGAAATAGGCCCTGCTGGCTGGCTCCCTGCGGGATGCAGGGCACAGTTATTTTGTCTCTTTCGGTGGGAGAGCGGGCTGGTGCCCCTCTCCCGGGCACTTTCGTACGGTCTGAAATAGGCCCCCTGCTGGCTGGAGGGTACCTTCCTTGTCAGCTGCATCACATTCGTGTGATTTTTCTTCAGGCCTTCTCTTCTGTGCTCCCTGCGGGATGCAGGGCACAGTTATTTTGTCTCTTTCGGTGGGAGAGCGGGCTGGTGCCCCTCTCCCGGGCACTTTCGTACGGTCTGAAATAGGCCCTGCTGGCTGGCTCCCTGCGGGATGCAGGGCACAGTTATTTTGTCTCTTTCGGTGGGAGAGCGGGCTGGTGCCCCTCTCCCGGGCACTTTCGTACGGTCTGAAATAGGCCCTGCTGGCTGGCTCCCTGCGGGATGCAGGGCACAGTTATTTTGTCTCTTTCGGTGGGAGAGCGGGCTGGTGCCCCTCTCCCGGGCACTTTCGTACGGTCTGAAATAGGCCCCTGCTGGCTGGCTCCCTGCGGAATGCAGGGCACAGTTATTTTGTCTCTTTCGGTGGGAGAGCGGGCTGGTGCCCCTCTCCCGGGCACTTTCGTACGGTCTGAAATAGGCCCCTGCTGGCTGGCTCCCTGCGGGATGCAGGGCACAGTTATTTTGTCTCTTTCGGTGGGAGAGCGGGCTGGTGCCCCTCTCCCGGGCACTTTCGTACGGTCTGAAATAGGCCCCTGCTGGCTGGCTCCCTGCGGGATGCAGGGCACAGTTATTTTGTCTCTTTCGGTGGGAGAGCCGGCTGGTGCCCCTCTCCCGGGCACTTTCGTACGGTCTGAAATAGGCCCCTGCTGGCTGGCTCCCTGTGGGATGCAGGGCACAGTTATTTTGTCTCTTTCGGTGGGAGAGCCGGCTGGTGCCCCTCTCCCGGGCACTTTCGTACGGTCTGAAATAGGCCCCTGCTGGCTGGCTCCCTGCGGGATGCAGGGCACAGTTATTTTGTCTCTTTCGGTGGGAGAGCGGGCTGGTGCCCCTCTCCCGGGCACTTTCGTACGGTCTGAAATAGGCCCCTGCTGGCTGGCTCCCTGCGGGATGCAGGGCACAGTTATTTTGTCTCTTTCGGTGGGAGAGCGGGCTGGTGCCCCTCTCCCGGGCACTTTCGTACGGTCTGAAATAGGCCCCTGCTGGCTGGCTCCCTGCGGGATGCAGGGCACAGTTATTTTGTCTCTTTCGGTGGGAGAGCGGGCTGGTGCCCCTCTCCCGGGCACTTTCGTACGGTCTGAAATAGGCCCCTGCTGGCTGGCTCCCTGCGGGATGCAGGGCACAGTTATTTTGTCTCTTTCGGTGGGAGAGCGGGCTGGTGCCCCTCTCCCGGGCACTTTCGTACGGTCTGAAATAGGCCCCTGCTGGCTGGCTCCCTGCGGGATGCAGGGCACAGTTATTTTGTCTCTTTCGGTGGGAGAGCGGGCTGGTGCCCCTCTCCCGGGCACTTTCGTACGGTCTGAAATAGGCCCCTGCTGGCTGGCTCCCTGCGGGATGCAGGGCACAGTTATTTTGTCTCTTTCGGTGGGAGAGCGGGCTGGTGCCCCTCTCCCGGGCACTTTCGTACGGTCTGAAATAGGCCCCTGCTGGCTGGCTCCCTGCGGGATGCAGGGCACAGTTATTTTGTCTCTTTCGGTGGGAGAGCGGGCTGGTGCCCCTCTCCCGGGCACTTTCGTACGGTCTGAAATAGGCCCCTGCTGGCTGGCTCTAGTATTACCAGCCGCCTTATGGAATCTTATCCATTCCTGCCTCCGGCAGCGCTGCACTCCATCACACCTGTCACTCATTAGAGACTATAGTAACCTCTCCCCAATCTCTCACAGGTCCGCCCAAAGGTCCACTAAACAGTTCACTCACAACAAGAATTTTGAGTTCCATATTTAGTGCCTTGCCTAACAATACTCCAAGACTAAGCACATTTGGGCTAAGAGATAAAGGTATACCATCCAGAACTTGGAGTAAAAGTTTATGTGTAAAGAATCTTTCCTAATCCATAAAACTTCATTTTTTGATGGGTTTAATTTTAATCTCTTTACTTTGGACAATTCCATCATTCACTTTACAAAGATTAAATCTACATCATTGGTCCAAATGATTTTGGCCTAAAGGTAGATTAAACTGCACAGCATCAGCATATGTAAAGTATTTGATGCTAAATCTACATGGAAGATTCCCCAAGGGACTTCAATATTAAATAGAATAGTCCCTTAGGAAACTCTGCAATTTAACTGCAAGAAGGCAGAGAAACAGATATCCAAAGTCACTAATAATGAATTATACCACATGAGCACAGTTCCATTGACTCCTACTTCTTTTAACTTATTGAGCAGTAGGGATACACAATGACATATTTTTGTTTCATTTTGTTTCTTTTCATAAAAAAAAAAAAAAACAGCAAACAGAAATTTGTAAAACATAATGGAAAAAAACCCCAAAGCAATAAAATGTTGCATCTACTCCCCAAAAAGTTCCTCTCTCCACGCCTTCCTCCAATTCTCTGTTTTTCTGTTGAAAATTTCTTCATGGGGCAGGAGCTATCACCAGGTGCTCCTGCATGCAGCTGCTGCTTTCGTAAATAGTGCCAGCAGAAGGAGGACAACACCATTGTACATTTTTGCTGTACAAAATGATGGTGCCAGCCTGATGTTTGGCAGATTTTGGGGTGAGGGAGCAGCAAACATTTGGGCCTCAGACTCGTTCAGTGATGGCGCCCTGTCCAAGGTGGACCACTATCACATGGGAGGCCACATACTGTGGCACAAGTTTTTGTCGTGTGTTTCTGCCATGGTAAAAAATTGATTCTTGGTACTGTCATGATAGTTTGTTGTGAAGGTGCTCTGTATTGTGGCTACGTGCCCCCCCCCCGTGGGATATTTGACCCCTCCCGCAATATACTATTGTGGCTTAGTAAATTTCCTGAGCTCTTAGCTGAATACAGCTCAATACTGGCTAAGGCCTTGATTCATCATTGCTATATTTATAGCAAGCCTAACGAATGCAGTAAAAAATGGGGCATGACAAGGCAAATTTCCCATTTACTGCAACGCATAGGTGATCGCCTTCCGCGTTATTATTGCAATTTGCAGTACTGGCTGAAAAACGTTTTACTGCATTTTGAGAGAGAGACTCAGTATTAGGAATGTGTCAGCTTACTATTTATATCACTGTTATGGGGGACCTTTAAATTAGGGGTGTGGTGTTAGGGTGGGGAAGGCTTGTGGGGTAGCTTAAGATACACCGTCATATGTACAAACAACACAGTAGACACCTAGAGTACAGTGCACAAATCTACTTTTCTTTAAACTTTCAGCGCCCCCCCCCCCCTCTCTCTCTCTCTCTCTCTCTCTCTCTCATTAAGCACACAAAGTGTTCCAAGCATGAGCTTTCATGCATTAGGCCTTAGGGATCTAACTATGTAGACCCTTGAGAAGAGATGAGATAGAGGAGATGAATAATATAATAGAGACATTCACATACCTGAAAGGTGTTAAAATAGTGCAGAAGAAGCAAACCTTTTTCATTGTTAAAGAAGTCCTAGAACAAGGGGTTGTGATATGATACTCTGAGCGGGTAGACTCGGGAGCAATGTCCAGAAATAATTGTTTTATGGAAAGGGTGGTGTATGCATGGAATAACCTCCTGGAGGGAGGCTGAAGTTATAACAAAACTACAAGAAGATATAGGATAAGCACAGGGGATCATTAGTTGCAAAAAAAAGTGATGAGACAGAGACAGTGGAGGAATTAATGAGCTTCTGGGTGTGAATGGCAAGTATTGTAATAACTACAACCAGAAGTCGGAAGGGGATGCAGGCACTCACATAGCCAGGTCTGGCTGGCAGGCTGTGATGATATAATTAGTTAGCAGCATCTGCAGCTGTCAGGCAGGCTGCAAGGACAGTAAAACATAGAAGGCCTAGCAGCAATGTTTGGCACTCCCACGGCTGAGTCTGTCTTGCAGATTATGTGCTGTGCGTTGATCCGATTTGGTGGTAGCAAGGCACCATCTGGAAAGCCCATGGGAAATTAAGAATCCGGATATTTGGGTAACAGCCATGCTAGTGTTAGTGGCTGTTTGGATTATTGTGGGAACGTGTAGTTCTACATAGGAGGAAAGGAGTGCTGGATGTAAGCATGCTTAACTATCCAGGGGGGTGGAGTGCAATGGAAGAAGAGGACAAAAAACTTGTCTTGGATAAGGAGTGATATCCTAGAGGCTGTCACACTGAATAACTGCCAGCTGGGAACTGGACAGATTGGATAGATCTATTGGTCTTTTCCTGCCATCATCTACTATATAAGTAACGTTTGGTATGATAAATTAATTGGCATTAGTGAAACCAGAAGGACATGGCAAAAACAACTGGTGCTAATGCCTTTATTTATTTATCTTTGTGATGCCAGGTCTTTGATATAAATGCTGAATGTAAATATATAGCTAGTATATTATCAAGTGATCAGATTTCAGCTGACTAATGACATTTTTTACATCACTTTTTGTTTTTGCAGAATAATGTTTTGCTCTGTCACAGAAAAGCACTTTTATCTGCGAAATGCGCTGATCATTTCTATTACAGCAGTGGTTCTCAACAAATGTGTCGGGAGTTGGTTGACATCTCTTACGTTGAGCCCAGTGAGATTACTCTTACTTCCTTCTCTTCTTTCTGGCCCAGTGGGAGGCTGTTTCCTCCTTCACCCAGATCAGAGCAAGACATTGCCAGCTCCTGCTATTCTGGGCCTGATGGGATGCAAACTTTATCTTCCCCTGCTGAGTCTGGGAGTGATACTGATTATCTCTTCACTCTGTGGAGGGTGGGGGAAAGGAGGTTGGGGATGCTGGGAAGATGAAGATGGAACAGAGAGGGAGTGTGGGGGCTGCTGAGCAGGAAGGGATGGGAAACAGGGGGGTCGGGGTAGCTGGGCAGGCAGGGAGATGGGATGAAGGGGGTAGGGAGAGTCAAGCAGGGGAGAGAAGGAGCACAGGGAAGAGGATGTGGGGGGTGAGGAATGCTGGGCAGGGATATGAGTGTGAGCAGATGATTGAAAGGGAGTAATTGGGAAAAGTGAAGGATGATGGAGGCATGGAAGGGGAGAGACGGGATGCAAGAGCCATAATATGTCAGTTTTGGGAACTTGTATTTCTTCGATCTTTGTACATTGCTTAGTGTAGGAGGATATGTATTTCTGTTTCTAGCTCTCCAGCTTTGCACTGCATGCAGAGTAGGTTTTTTTAGGTTTCCATTCCAGTTTTTCTCTCCACATTTGTAATTTATGGTCTTTTATTCTGTATTTGGTAAAGGTCGGATCTGTATGTGTGACTGAGGTGAGGTATTTTACTAGGAGGTAGGGATTTGCATCAATCTTCTTTGTTGCTTTTTCTCATTCTCTATAGGACATGCATTTG
Organism: Rhinatrema bivittatum; assembly: GCF_901001135.1. NCBI lineage: Eukaryota > Metazoa > Chordata > Amphibia > Gymnophiona > Rhinatrematidae > Rhinatrema > Rhinatrema bivittatum. Next base: position 65,497 of record NW_021821416.1, on the reverse strand, counting down.
TGCTGCACTGCTGCCTTTTCATAGGAAGGGCTATTGTGCTGTTTGAGTTCTTGGAATTAGCGTTGCAATGGTAGGGAAGGTTTGCTACACAAGCACTGAGTGTTTTTTTGGTTTTTTTTCATGTTTTGTATTTTATGATATGCCTGAGATAGCACCAGAATCAGAATATCTTTTTTATATGGTGAGTTGTGTTTAAAATATCCTAGTTCTGCTCTGCATTCATTCTTTGGAGATGGGGATAGGGGGTGGGGTGGGGTGGGGGGAGGGTTCCTGTGGAGGCAGAGTATATGTTCACATTTAGCCCCGTGATGGTCGTGTTCACAGTGTGTCATGCCTGTAAGCATTATCTGCCAGGTGTGTCCCAATAGAAAAAAGGTTGAGAACCACTGTATTTAAATTCAAGTCCTAATTTATGGTTTGCTCCTACAGAGGGCAGCGCATGTAATGTATGTACAGTACTAAAGAAATGTTTTTTGAAATCACAATATTCAGTTTCTAAGCCCTTATAATACTATCTTTCATCTCTCACTTTATCTTATACTAACCATTTACTACTGAAAAGATGTACACGTGATTCTACAAAGCTTAAGGTGCTGTACATATCTGAAGTGCTATGTCAATCAATTTTTATTCGCCCACAATAATTTGCAGTTGTCAACGCTGACTAAAGACATCAAATGAGAGAGCCTGAAAACTGTTCCATCACTATGGATTTCATAGTGTTTCTTATTTCCTTTAAAATTCCTAAATACATCATCAAAGATACATCCAAGGATAGATACTGTATTTCTCTCTCTCTCTCTCAGGATTACAGGAACACCATGAGAGTGACGCTGAGTGTTTTTGGTGTGGAGAGTTATGCTCAGTTTCGGTACAAACTGGGGTTTCTGCTTCTTTCTGATTTAGGTTTTGGTTGTTTGGTGGCTGGAAGTAGTTGGCGAAGCTGACTTCAATCAGCAAACCTGGCTAGAATGGCCAGTTCAAGGGGGAAAACCTCCATCTAGTGAAACTGATTAAGTTTTAACTTGCAGGCATAGGGTTAGAGTCCTCCCTCCAGAAAGTACTTCTGTCTGTGGAGGATTGTGTGCTGGCAGTAGGTGAGGTTGTTGATTGGAAGAACATAAGATATTTTTCTCAAGTGAGCAAAGCTGCTGCTGTTTTTTGTAAATAGGTAAATAGGCAAACCAAATCATTTCAAAGGGTATTGTTTTAGATGATACTTTTGTTTCTGTTATGCCTCTGTCATCTCCTTCAGCTAGAGTTGTTATTTCAATGTGCCACCATTTTTGAGCAATGAACAAGTAGCAAAAGACTTGGCCAGGGATGGGAAGCTAACAGGTCCTATTAAAAAGATTCCTTCAGGCTTTAAAACAGAGAAAGTAAAACATGCTCTGTCTTTTAGAAGGCAAGTCTTTATGATTTTGCATAGTGCTAACAACATTTTAAATGTGTTTTTGAAATATAGAATTGAGGACTCTGATAACATTGTGTTTGCTAGCACAGAAGATATGAAGTGTTTTCACTGTGGAAGTGTGCTACATTTAGTAAAACAATGTCAAGGCAAGAAAAGGTAGGAGGAAGCTAGAACAGAGGTGGTAGTTACTTCAGATGGTAAATCAGAGATTGAGGCTGAAGGCAGTGAACTTGGGTCAGGGAAAGAGCCTGGAGCTGGTTCTGAAGCAGAAAGTGCTGAGAATAATGAGGGTGCTGCTGTGTCATTGCCAGAGCCTGTGGGGGAGGGGCTGCTATAGCACTGGCTGTTAGTAAGGCCTCTGAAGCCAGAAGTGTCTCAATCTACTGAGACCTCACCGATTTTCTGATAAAGAAGATAATATAATACTCCAACCTCACAGTTCTAATGCAGAGAAAATTATTGTGCAATTAGAGAAATCAGGTAATCCTTTTGAGGAAGCAAACATCTCAGTGAGTTACACCTCTGAAAATAGTTGCCTGTTTTTTGTTTTTTTTTGCTCAACAGTACACAGCATTAGACTTGAATGTGCCATAGATTTACATAAGAACATAAGTTCTGCCATACTGGGTCAGACCAAAGGTCCATAAAGCCCATTATCCTGTTTCTTTCTAATAGTGGCCAATCCAGAGCAGAGAACCTGGCAGGATCCCAAAAGGGATAAGCAGTGGATTTCCCCAAGTTCACCTTCATAATGGTTTATGGACTTTTCTTCCAGGAACTTGTCCAAACCTTTTTTAAACCCAGCTACATTAACAGTTTTTACCACATCCTCCAGCAACAAATTCCAGAGCTTAATTATGTAAGAACATAAGAACATAAGAAAATGCCATACTGGGTCAGACCAAGGGTCCATCAAGCCCAGCATCCTGTTTCCAACAGTGGCCAATCCAGGCCATAAGAACCTGGCAAGTACCCAAAAACTAAGTCTATTCCATGTTACCATTGCTAATGGCAGTGACTATTAATAGCAGGTAATGGACTTCTCCTCCAAGAACTTATGTGTTGAGTAAAAAATATTTTCTCCTCTTTGTCTTAAGTATATCACCTAGAAACTTCATTACATGGCCCCTAATACTGATTCTTTTTGAAACAGAAATAACTAATTTGTATTTGCCCGTTCCACTCCACTTATTATTTTATAGATATCTATCATAACTCCCCTCAGCTATCTCTTCTCTAAGCTAAAAAGCCCTAACCTCTTTAGCTTTTCCTCATAGGGTGTTGTGTTCTGCGCTCTTGGAAGGCTCCCTACCTCCCCCGCGACGGCGACCCGCCGCAGGAACTCCGGGGGAAACCCCTGACCCAATGCCTGCTGCTTCGGCGCGGGCTCCCGCCCTGGCCGCCGGGTGGGGAGCCATCCCTGCTCCTCCCTTGCGGCGTCTGGCTGCATTTCCTCCGCGGAGAAAATCCAAGATGGCCGCCGCCATCTTTAGGCACGAGGCCACGCCTCCTCAGCTTTAAAGGGACATGATCCCTTTAACCAGGTTCAGCTGTTCCCTATGAGCTAGAGCAGAGGAAGTATAAAAGGAGACTTCCTCTGCTCATTCCTCGACTTGGCAACGTCCTTTGTTCATCAGGTCTGCTTGCTTCGGTGAGTCTTCCTGTGCTTTGGATCCTTGTTCCTGTCTTGTCTTGGAGTTCCTGGTTCCTGACTTTGGATCGGCTATCGGTGATTCCTGGTATTGACTTCGGATCGGCTAGCAGTGATTCCTGGTATTGACTTCGGATTGGCAAGCGGTGATTCTCTGGAGTGTGACTTTGGACTGGCAAGTGGTGATCCCTCGGTGTGTGACCTCGGACTGGTAAGCAACGACCCTCTGGCACTTGACCCTGGACTCCTTCTTGACCATCGTCTCCAAGGGCCCACCTAAGTCCCAGCGGCCCGGGTCCCTATGGGCTCCTCCTGGGGGGACCGCGGGCTTCCAGGGGTGAAGCTTCAGTCAGCCCTGGCACCGAATTTCTTGATCTCTCAAAGGTCCACCTAAGTCCCAGTGGTCTGGGACTCTACAGGCTCCTCCTGGGGGAACCGTGGACTTCCAGTGGTGAAGACACACTTCCTTTCTTCACCTCACTACTCTTCGTCTGCCTTCACAGTTGCCTCTGTCTCCTGTACCGAGGGTCAGCTGGTCGCGTCTTCTGTTCCTGCCTCGCCACCCGACGGAAGAACCTACGGACCATCATCCCAAGGTATTCCATCCTCCCGTCGGCCCAAGGGTTCACAAGCCTGAGCATAACATAGGGCATTGTTCTGTCCCATTTATCACTTTGGTCACAATTCTCTGTACCTTTTCTAATTCTGATATATCATTTTTGAGATATTGTGACCAAAATTGAACACAATACTAAAGGTGCAGTCGCATCATAGAGCTATACAAAGGAAATATGATATTCTATGTTTTATTTTCCACTTTTTCCTAATAATTCCTAGCATTCTGTTTGCTTGATTGGCAGCTGCCTCAACATATTATTCACAATGATGCCTAGATCCTTTTCTTGGTGGTGACTCCTAATGTTTAACTTCGCATTGTGTGCCTATAAATTGGGTTGTTCTTATCTAAGTGCATTGCTTTGCTGTTGTTCACATTAAATGTCATTTGCCATTTCGATGGCCAGTTTCACAAGATCCCCTTGCAATTTCTCACAATCTATCTGTGCTTTAACAGCATTTAATAATTTTGTATCATCAGCAAATCTAATCAGTTCACTCGTTGTACCATCTCTAGGCCATTTATAAATCTATTAAAAAGCAGTGGTCCTAGTACAGATCCCAGGGACCCTCCACCATTTACCTTTCCCCAGTGAGAAACTTGACCATTTAGCTCTACTCTGTGTTAGGGATGTGCAGCCTTGTAAATTTCAGTTTGGTTTGTTAATTTGTTTAGTAGGTGCCTCCATTCATTCCATTAGTTTTGGAACAAATGAAAAAAAAATTGTAAATTCAGCCAATTCATTTTTTATTTTACATTAAAGTCAAAGGGGAAATAAACCATTGACTTCAATAATAAATGAAAAATGGCCAAGGCCCAGGTCCCATGACAGTCACCAAGTCTCAAACCTGAAGCTGGTTCCTGTTGCCATGATCTGGGTAGGGGTCTAGTCTAAGTCCAAAGTCCAGTCCCATCGTCAAGGCTAGGACAGGGTCTTAGGCCTGGGTCCAACCTCAAGTCCTGGTTGGTGAAGCCAGGCCTAGGCCCAAGTCTGACACCAGAGCCACAATGAGAAGAGATTCCACTCACTGAGTTCAAGACTTGGGCCTAGGCCTGGATCCTACATTGGAGCCTGGCCTGAGGCAAGTCCTGGTCACTGATGGCCAGGCCTAATCCTGGGTCAGATATCAGGGCCTGGCCATGGCTGAATCCCAATCACCAAGGCTTGGGCCTGGGCCTAGGCCTGAGCCTCATACCAGGGCCTGACTGGGTCCCAGTTGCTGAGACCCTGGAAAAGGCCTAGTCCTTAGTCTGGGTATGAATCATGCAAATGGTTGAGGCTCGGTCCAGGTCACTGAGACCCAGATCTAGGTCTGATGCCTTGGCCCAAGACCCAGGCCCAGGTCCGATGCCAGGGCCCAGCTGAGGTCAGGTCCTAGTGGCTGAGGCCAAGTATGCTGAACAGCAAATTGGTGCCATCTGCTCTGGAGGAAAGTGCTGCAACACTGTCATTGTAGATTAATTTCCAGTTTGAAGACATCATTTTAAGTCAAAGGATCAAGCAAAAGGCCTGGGCCCAAGAGACTGCGACATGGCCTCAGGGCCAGCCCTCGGCTTGACTTGTGGCCTGGGGTTTGGTGACTGAGACCCAGCCTTGACTGGGGCCTGGTATCAGATCATCAGGCTTATGCCTGGGTCTCCGTGATTGGATCTGAACATCAGGCTGGGTCCTGGCATTGGGCCTGGACCAGGCCTCGGCAGCTGGGACCCAGTCTCATCTGGACTCTTGCCTTGGCCAAGCAATAGTGTCAGGACTATGATTAACTATGGGGTAGATTTTCAAAGGGTTGCGCGTGTAAGATACACGCGCAACCCCCAAAAACCTCCCCCTGCCTCCCCCTGCGCGCACCAAGCCTATCTTGCATAGGCTCGGCGGCGTGCACAAGCCCCAGGATGCGCGTATGTCCCGGGGCTTGCAAAAAGGGGCGGGCGTGGGTGGTCCGGGGCAGTCCAGGGGCAGGGTGGGGCATGGCCGGAGCCTCCAGGCACAGTGGCCTTTGCCACTGTGGCCTTTGCCACTGTGCCCAGGATCGTGGGCTGGTCATCGGCTGGTGCACTTAACTTCTTCAACAAAGGTAAGGGGGGTTCTAGGTAGGGCTGGGGGCGAGTTAGGTAGGGGAAGATGTGGAGAGGTGGAAGGAAAGTTCCCTCCGAGGCCACTCCGATTTCGAAGCGGCCTTGGAGGGAACGGAGGCAGGCTGTGCGGCTCAGCGCGCGCAAGTTGCACAATTGTGCAACCCCTTGTGCGCGCCGACCCTGGATTTTATAACATGAGTGTGGCTGCGCGCATATGTTATAAAATCAGGCATAGATTTGTTCGCGCTCGGTTGCGCGAACAAATCTGCGCCCATGCGCAGCTTTTAAAATCTGCCCCCATATGTTTAGAAATATTTTCTTTATAATAACTTCAATTATTATTCCCAGCATAGAAATCTGGTTCACCAGTCTGTTGTTTCCCAGATCTCCTCTAGAACTCTTTTTAAAAACTGGCATTATTTTGGCCACCCTCCAATCTTCAGGTATTTTTGCTGATTATAATGATAGTTTACAGATTACTAATTGAATGTCTGCAATTTTATTTTTTCAGTTTTTTCAGTACTCTGGGATGTATACCATCTGGTCCAAGTGGTTTGCTATTCTTTAGTTTATTAATTTACCCTATCTTCCAGGTTCACTATCTCTCACTGACTCCATCCTCGTTAACCTGGAGAAAAAACAATCCTACCTGCTTGTTCTTCTTGATCTGTCTGCTGCTTTTGACACGGTAAAACACACTATACTTATAGACCAACTAGCCAATATAGGGATCAAAGGCTCAGCTCTCAGATGGTTTCAGTCCTTCTTAAGCAACAGATTCTACAAAGTCAGGATAAACAACAAAGAATCTCATCCAGTCCTCACAGATCAAGGAGTCCCACAAGGATCCTCACTTTCACCCACCCTCTTCAATATCTACCTCCTCCCTCTCTGCCACCTACTCTCAAACCTCAAGCTTACCCATTACCTTTATGCAGATGACATACAAATCCTTCTCCCGATTACAGAATCCCTTCAAAAAACCATCACATACTGGAACGAATGCCTACAGCCTATTAAAGACTTACTCTCAAGCCTCAACTTAGTATTGAATGCCAATAAAACTGAAATGCTCATTATCTCCCAGGACCCCTTACAATCTCATCTAGCCTCTCTCCACCAAACTCAAATAGCATATTCTCACCTGACATCAGAGACCTTGGAGCCTGGCTAGACAACCATCTAAACCTAAAAAAGTTTGTAAACACTACCACAAAGGACTGCTTCTACAAACTGCAAGTCCTCAAAAAACTAAAACCCCCTCCTTTACTTCTCCGACTTCAGGCTAGTACTTCAATCCATCATATTATCTAAGCTCGACTATTGCAACTCCCTTCTGCTAGGTCTACCCTTCAATACCATCAAACCATTACAGATGGTACAGAACTCCGCCGCTAGAATCCTCACAAACTCTAACAAAAGAGATCATATCACCCCAATCCTTCGTAACCTACATTGGCTCCCTATTAAACACAGGATACTCTATAAGGTACTCACAATCGTCCACAAAGTGACAAACAAACTGGCTCCTATCATGTTAAGCTCTCAACTTCAACCACATACATCTTCCAGACAAATTAGAAGCGCATACAAAGGCACACTGCATGCCCCACAAATAAAATCATCATTGAGCAAACGTGCACTATCTTCAGCAGGCCCCCACCAGTGGAAAGCGATCCCCCCAGATCTTAGACTAGAACCCAGTCATCAAGAGTTCAAAAAAAAACTGAAGACCTGGCTTTTCCAACAAGCCTTCCCAGACTCTTAATGCTACCTAGACGGGAGGATATCCTAAATTATGGGATACCTCACCAAGTTTTACTATCATGACTTTCTAACTGTACAACAATTTGTGAGTGCAAACGTTTCTTGTATTTATATTGTATTTATATTGTTCCTTTAATATTTCATTATTACTATGTTAAATTGTTAAATTGTATCTATAATATTTATTTATCACTATGTTAAATTGGCATTTGGTTCTATTGTTCAATGTAAAGCCCCTTTCTCTTTTTTGGGCATTTCATCGTTTTATGTAAACCGGAGTGATTTGTAGTTCTTACAAGAACTTCGGTATATAAAAATTAAAAATAAATAAATAAATAAATAAGATTTGTTTCAGTTCCTCTAAATTGTTTCCTTTAAATATCAGTTCTGGCCTTCCATCCTCCCCAGTAAAAACCAAAGCAAAGAATTCATTTAATCTCTCTGCTATTGTTGTGTTCCGCAGCTGTGGTAGGCCACGACCACGGTCCCCTACCTTGCCCACGATGGCGAACCGCCGCGGGAGTCCCGAGAGAAGGCCCTGACTTGAGGCCCGTCACTCCGGCACAGGTCCCTGTGCTGCTCGCCACAGGGGGAGCCATCCCTGCTCCCCCCTGCAGCATCCAGCAGCGATTTCCTCCACGGAGGAAATCCAAGATGGCCATCACCATCTTTAGGCACGAGGCCGCGCCTCCTTGTCAGATTTAAAGGGACTGATCCCTTTAACTGGCTGCAGCTGTTCTCTATCAGCCAGAGCAGGGGAAGTATAAAGGGCGGCTTCCTTTGCTCATTCCTTGACTTGGCAACTTCCTTGGTTAGTCAGGTCTGCTTGCTTCGGTGAGTTCTTGTGCTTTGGATCCTTGTTCCTGTTTCGTCTGGTGTTCCTGGTTCCTGACTTCGGATCGGCTTGCGGTGATTCCTGGTATTGACTTCAGATTTGCTAGCGATGATACCTGGTATTGACTTCGGATTGGCAAGCAGTGATTCTCTGGTGTGTGACTTCGGTCTGGCAAGTGGTGATCCCTTGGTATGTGACCTTGGACTGGTGAGCGACGACCCCTGGCACTTGACCTCGGACTCTTCTTGACTGTTGTCTCCAAGGGCCCACCTAAGTCCCAGAGGCCCGGTTCCCTATGGGCTCCTCCCGGGGGGACCGCGGGCTTCAGGGGTGAAGCTCCAGTCAGCCCTTGCACCGAACTCCTGACCTCTCAAAGGTCCACCTAAGTCCTAGCGGTCCGGGTCCCTACAGGCTCCTCCTGGGGGGACCGCGGGCTTCCAGTGGTGAAGACACACTTCTTCTCTTCAAATGTCTCGACTCCTCATCTGCCTCCACAGTCGCCTCTGTCTTCAGTGCCGAGGGTCAGCTGGTCACATCTTCTGCTCCTGCCTCACCACCTGACGGGAGAACCTTCGGATCTTCCTCCTAAGGTATTCCATCCTCCCATCGACCCAAGGGTTCACAAGCCTGAGCATAACAAATTGCCAAGTTCATGGACCCAGCAAAGGAATCTGCCCGCCAGGCCATTCCCGGAATGGCCCAGCGCCTGAAGGATCAGCAGCAGACCCTCGATGCCCTGGTCTCTACGGTGCAGGGCCTGACCCAACGCCTTGAGGCATTAGGGCCCATGAACCCTACGCTGCTGTCCCCGCCTGGGGCTCAAGGATAACGCCCTACTTAGCCAGGCGCCGTCCGGGCCTCCATGGGCGATCTGGGGCAAGTAACTCCCACACAACTCCTGGCACCCTCTCAATACACTGGAGATGCGAAGTTGTGTCGAGGATTCCTTAGCTAGTGCCAGGCCCGCTTTTCCTTGCTGCCTGCGCAGTTTCCTAGCAACCTGGTCAAAACCAGCTACATTATGTCCCTGCTCAATGGAAAGCCTCTGATCTGGGCCTCTCATCTGTGGGAGAGAAGGGACCCTGTCTTCGAAAACATGAGTCAGTTTCTGTCCACTTTCCAGGAGATATTTGATGAGCCCATCCACAAACCCACTGCGGTCTCAGAATTGCTCCGATTGCGACAGGGTACTCGGACAGTAGCCGAATACGCAACAGAATTCCGCACCCTGGCCGCAGAGCTGAATTGGAGAGAAGATTGCCTCCACGGGATCTTCTTGGAAGGGCTAGCCTCGCGCCTTCAGAATGAGCTAGCGGCGAAGGAACTCCCAAACGACCTCAATGGCATGATAGAATTGGCCAATCGAGTGGATCGTCGGATGAGGTTTCGCCTTCCGGTAGTAAAGGCAGTGAGAAAGCCCTCACCTTCTTCCAAGAGTGCATCAGAAGCCCTTCAAGCACCCGCCGAGGAGCCCATGGAGTTGGGTCGTGGGAGAGTGTCTCCTCAAGAGTGTCGGCGGCGCACGAAGGAAGGACTTTGCTTTTATTGCGGCACAGCAGGCCATCGAATAGCCGCCTGCCCAGCACGACCGGAAAACTCGCGGGCCTAGGACCTGAAGGAGGTGTCTTCCTGGGCCGTACTTCACCCGCACCTCCACTAACGCTGCCAGTGGCGTTAACCTTGGCGGATGGGGAGTTCCACATGCTAGCTCTAGTGGACTCCGGTGCCGGCGGCAATTTTATAATGAAAACCTGGTGGAACACTTAAAGATTCCACAAGTTCGTCTCCCTGTTCCCATGGTCATCTCCTCGATCCAAGGGAAGCCCCTTCCAGAACAGGTGACACACACCACAATTCCCGTCCAGCGAAGGGCTGAGGTCCTCCATTAAGAGCAAAAGCCATTCTACGTTTTGGAGTATTCCATTCATCCGGTCGTCCTAGGCCTTCCCTGGCTCCAGGAGCATGAGCCTCAGTTTGACTGGAAGACCTTACAGCTGTCTCGCTGGGGGCTGAATTGCCACAGCAATTGCCTCCAATCTGTGACTCCAGCTTCCTGCTACATCGCCTCCACCAGCCTTCCAGGCCTGCCAGCCGGTCCTCTACGCCTCATACGCGGATGTTTTCTTGAAACAACAGGCCAAGATACTTCTACCTCAATGATCCTTCAATTGTGCTATCAATCTCGTCCCAGGTACGGAACCTCCTCGAGGGTGCACCTATGCCCTCTCGCCGGCCGAGACGCAGGCCATGAAAGAATACATCGAGGAAAACCTGAAGAGAGGTTTCATTCGGAAATCTAAGTTTCCTGCAGGGGCAGGATTCTTCTTTGTCACAAAGAAGGATGGAAGCCTTCGCCCTTGTATCGACTATCTGGACCTGAATGCTATAACAGTCAAGGACCGTTAACCCTTGCCTCTCATCTCCGAGCTCTTCGACCTTCTCTAAGTTGGATCTCCGAGGGGCCTACAATTTGATCTGTATCAAGCAGGGTGATGAATGGAAGACGGCCTTCAATACCCGAGATGGCCACTATGAGTATCTAGTGATGCCGTTCGGGCTCTGTAATGCTCCCGCGGTGTTCTAGAACACCATGAATGAGATATTCTGTGATCTCTTGTACAACTGCGTGGTCTTGTACCTGGATGATATTTTAGCACGTCGTCCAGGTATTGCAATGCCTCCGAGAACATCAGTTATACGCGAAACTAGAAAAGTGCCTCTGAGAAGGAGTCCCTTCCCTTCCTGGGATACATCATATCCAGTGAAGGGTTCCGTATGGACCCCCAGAAGCTGAAAGCCATTCGGGAATGGCCACAGCCGTCCGGATTAAAGGCACTCCAACAATTTTTGGGTTTCGCAAATTATCGGTCATTTATCCCACACTATGCGTCCATTGTTGCCCCGATGACAGCCCTGACCCGGAAAGGCATGGATCCCAAAAAGTGGCCTCCGGGAGCGGAGACTGCCTTTCATCGTCTCAAGGAGGCGTTCCTGCTACAACCGTGCCTTCGGCATCCGGACCTGCAGCGGCCGTTCATCATTGAAGTAGACGCATCATCAGAAGGTGTAGGCACCGTTCTGAGCCAGACTTCTGAAAACCATAAACTACGTCCGTGTGCCTTCCTCTCCCGCCAGTTCTCTCTGGCAGATCGAAACTACACCATAGGCGACAAGGAGCTCGTAGCGATAAAAGTAGCCCTTGAAGAGTGGCACCCTTGGCTAGAGGGGGCACAGCACCAATTCACAGTCTACACAGACCATAAAAAACTTAGAGTACCTGCACTGGGCACAACGACTCAACCCACGACAAGCCTGTTGGGCCCTATTCTACACCTGCTTCAATTTTATCCTCCAGTACAGACTGGCCAGGAAAAATGTCAAGGCTGACGCCCTATTGCGGGTGTTTGAGTCCAAGGAAGATTCCGATGAACCTCAGCACTCATTGAGCCACTACGACCATCCCGCCCGGGAAAACTCTAGTTCCTCCATGTTTGCGGAAGCAAGCCCTGGCATGGGCTCATGATTCATGCTGCTCTGGGCACCCAGGACAATCCCGGACATTGCAAGCCCTGCGCCGGTACTACTGGTGGCCAAAAATTAACAAAGATGTTCGGGCGTACGTGGAGTCCTGCCAGGCATGTGCCCGCCACAAAAGGATCCCCAGTTCAACTCCAGGCTTACTTCAGCCCTTACCTGCGCCTTCAGAACCATGGACCCATGTGGCAACAGATTTCGTGGATGATCTGCCACTATCCAGTGGCAACACGGTGATATGGGTGGTCGTGGATCGCTTTAGTAAAATGGCGCACTTTGTGCTGTTGCCAGGATTGCCGTCTGCTCCACAGCTGGCCCAGCTGTTCATCCAGCACATCTTCAGGCTACATGGCCTACCTAAAAGCATCCTGTCGGATCGAGGGCCTCAATTTACTGCTAGGTTTTGGAGGGCCCTCTGCCAAAAGTTCGACGTCACATTAGACTGCACGTCTGCTTACCACCCACAGACCAATGGTCTCGCAGAGAGAACCAACCAGACACTAAAACAATTCCTCCGCATTTACGTCAACGAGAAACAAGATGACTGGACTAGTCTGCTACCCTGGGCCGAATTTGCTCTTAATTCTCATTGCTCCAAGGCTACTGGATCCTCCCCGTTCCAGATAGTATATGGGAAACAGCTACGTCCGCCGCTGCCTGTCTCCATCTCTGTGATATCCCCGGTAGCCCAATTCTCTGCAGACGAGCTACACTGCCTGTAGATATCCACACAGCACGCCCTGATCAAGGCCAGTCAGGCGGCTAAGAGGTATGCTGACCAACGAAGAAGACCATACCCGCCTCTCAGGCCGGGCCAAAAGGTTTGGTTGAGCATGCAGTTCATCCGCCTGAAGCTACCATCAGCGTGACTAGCCCTATGTTTCATCGGGCCGTTTCCCATCATCCGGCAGGTGGGTGCTGTCTCGTATCAACTTCGTCTTCCACCTTCCCCTAAGATACACAACACGTTCCATGTGTCCCTCCTGAAGCCTCTAGCTTTATCATGGCCTTCCAGCGTGCCTCCGACTCCCCAACAGGTCGCCTCCGAAGATGACCTCACCTATCAGGTCCGAGAGGTCTTAGATGTGAGGAAACACCGGAAGAATTGGGAGTACCTGCTAGCGTGGGAGGGCTTCGGTCCCGAAGAAAACTCCTGGGAGCCATTGGCTAACATCCTGGATCGGGATCTACTGGAGCAGTTCCACAGGGACCATCCGGGTCCCTACAGGCTCCTCCTGGGGGGACCGCGGGCTTCCAGTGGCGAAGACACATTTCTTCTCTTCAAACGTCTCAACTCCTCATCTGCCTCCACAGTCGCCTCTGTCTTCAGTGCCGAGGGTCAGCTGGTCACATCTTCTGCTCCTGTCTCACCACCCGACGGGAGAACCTTCGGATCTTCCTCCTAAGGTATTCCATCCTCCCATCGGCCCAAGGGTTCACAAGCCTGAGCATAACAGCTATAACCTTGTCCACCCTTAGTGCCCCTTTTACCCATTGATCATCTAATGGCCTAACTGACTCCCTTAAAGCTTTTTGCTTCAAATATACCTGTAAAAGTATTTATTATGAGCTTTTGCTTCCACAGTGAGTTTCTTTTGAAATTCTGCCTTTAACGTCCTAATCAATGCTTTGTATCTAGCTTGCCAGTATTTATGCTTTTTCCTGTTTTCTTCATTCAGATCCCTTTTCCATTTTTTGAAAGATGTTCTTTTGGCTAGACTAATCTCTCTCACCTCATCTTTTAACCATACTGGCAGTCATTTGGCCTTCTTTTCATCTTTTTTAATCTGTGGAATACATCTGGTCTGGGCTTCCAAGATGGTATTTTTAAACAATGTCCATGTCTGATATAAACTTTTAACCACTGCAGTTGCTTCTTTCAGTTTTTTATTATTTTCCTCATTTTATCGTAGTTTCCCTTTTGAAAGTGAAATGCTATCGCAGAAGATTTTTATTAGTGTCCTACCTCCAGTTATTAATTGAAATCTGATCATGTTATGATCACTGTTGCCAAGTGGCCCCAACACCATTACCTCTGGCACCAAATCATGTGTTCCACTAAAACAGCTCCCTCTTGTTTCTTTTACCAGCTGCTCCATGAAGAAGTTATTTATTTCATTTAGCAACTTTATTTCTTTAGTATATTCAGGTGTGACATTTACCAAATCAGTACTGGGGTAATTAAAATCACCCATTATTACTGTGCTGCTAATTTTGTTAGCTTTCCCTAAATTCTATCAGAATTTCATCACCTGTCTGTTCATTCTGGCCTGATGGACGGTATTACACCCCCACTGCAATTTTATTCCCCTTCTCACTTGGAATTTCTATAAAGATTCTAAAGAGTTTTGTTTCCTGCAGAACTTTTATACTGTTTGACTCTATGCCCTCTTTGACATTTAGCCCTTTCCTCCACCAATTTGATCCAGCCTGTCATTGCGATATAATTTGTACCCTGGTTTCACAATGCCCATTGGTTATCCTCCTTCCACCAAATCTCTGATATGCCAATTATATCTACCTCTTGTAAGTGCTATACATTCCAACTCTTCCATCTTATTTTTTAGACTTTTAACATTTGTTTACAGACATTGTTATTGTTTGTATTAACAACCTGATTATCAATTGACAGGGGTAATTTGGGACTGTCCTGCTCTGTCTTCTCTTTACTTAAAGATATCTGGGATACCCTAGCATTTATTGCAATCTTTTTATTGTGATGTCTTAATTTCCCTGTTTTGTTAGTATCCATCAAAGCTATATCATTCCAAATCATGCACTTCTGAGTGAATGTCTGCTTTCCCCCATCATCTAGTTTAAAAGCTAGTTTATCTCCTTTTTAAATGTTAGAGCCAGCAATCTGGTTCCACTCTGGTTAAAGTTGAACCCATCCTGCTGGAATAGGCTCTCCATTTCCAATAATGTTTCCCAGTTCCTAAAGATTCTAAAATCCTCTTCCCTGCACCATCATCTAATCCATGCATTGTGACTCTGGAACTCAGCCTGCTTCTGGGTTCCTGCGCATGGAACAGGGAGCATTTCTGAGAATGCTAACCTGGATGTTCTGGAGTTCAGTTTCCTACACAACAGCCTAAATTAGCCTTCAGAACCTTCCTCCTGCATCTTCCTGTCTCATTGGTACCAACGTGTACCATGACAGCCAGCTCTTCCCAGAACTCTCTAAAGTTTTATCTAGATGGCATGTGAGGTCCACTACCTTTGCACCAGCAGGCTAGTTACCAAGCAATCCTCACACCCACCCGCCACTCAACTATCTTCTTTCCTGGAAGTCCATATTCAGTCACAGTCTGGATAGCAAAGTTAACCAGCTAAACTTAACCGGCTAACTTTGGAGGTATATATTCAATAGTGCAGCAGCAGCAGCATTATTGAATACAGCTGGCTATCTTAAATTTAGACAGCTAACTTTAGCCGGTTTAATTTAATACAGTTCTATGGCAAGTCCAGCTCTATGGCATGTATCCAGCTAATTCTGAATATCTGGCTTACCTGGGTAATTTATCTTGCTATTGTAACTCCTCCCCGAAGGGTACCTGGAATGACCCTAAGTTATCTTGGTGAATTTTAACCAGATAATAAGATAGCTGGGTATAGTATATCTGGATAAGTGCCCAATATTCATTTAGCTGGATAACTTCTGAGTTATCTTGCTAAATGCCTCTGAATATGGTCCTCCAAGTGATTGAATCACCAACTTTAATTTATTTATTTATTTATTTATTTATTTATTTAAAGCTTTTTTATACCGGCATTCATGATAAAATCATATCATGCCGGTTTACAGGAAACAGGGGAGTGATAACATTGAACGAAAACTGGTGTTGATATGTAGAGAAGAAAGTTACAATAAACAAGGGAAATTAGAACTTGGAGAAGAAGAAGAAGAGTATCTTCTTAATGGCTGTCCTATTCAATCATTCTGGTCATGGACCCCTGGAGACACATCCTAGGTGTGAGAGGATAAAGTATCAATTGAAGGGCAGGTCCTAGCTATAGGATCACTTCCTGCCTCACCAAGTTGATGATCTCCTGCCAGGTGACCTTTCTTCTCCAATGCAGCACAAGGGCTGCTTGGCATTGGGATAACTATGTCCTTGAAGATCTGCTCTATATACCTCTATGTCTGCCTCTGCTCCTCCAGGTTTGCCACTCTGGTCTCCAGAGATTCTCTGAGAGCCAGGAGTTCTTTGCCTGGATGAACACATGCAACTTCTCAGCACTCAGTGCAAAATACTGGATAGCCCTAACTTGCTGCTGGGCTTCTGTCATCATCTTAATTGGTTGCATTGTTAAAGTCTTAAAGGTTGGTAAGGGGTAAATTTGTCTTAATTTAAGGGTTGCTAAATGTTATTAGGGTTTTTAAATGTATTTATTAGTAGTTTTTTAAAATCTATAATTTTTAAATTTGGTAACCAGATGATTAATGTTAGTAAATTACCAGCATCAGGACTAAATTTAGTCAATCACTAAAAGTCAGGGTTAACAATGTTATTTTAAGTGACTATTTGACTTATTTTGAAGCCTTTTCTCCTTGTGGAGGTGATATTCTATAAATATCAAAAACTGAAAAAGGGATGGGTGGGAGGGTGGGAATCAAACTAATATCTAGTTGTCCAGTGCTCTCATCTCCTCAGATAAAGAAAATGATCTTGGTAAATTTACAATTCAAACACTAGCAAAGAAATACTGAGGTAGATACTTACAAGGGATATTAAGCAGTAGGGATGTGAATCGTTTTTTGACGATTTAAAAAAATCGTCAGATATTTTTTAAATCATCAAAAATCGTTAGAGTCGCGATACAATAAAAATTCCCCCGATTTATCGTGAAAAATCGGGGGAGGAGGGAGGGCGGGAAAACCGGCATACCAAAACAACCCCTAAACCCACCCGACCCTTTAAAACAAATCCCCCACCTTCCCGAACCCCCCCACCAAATGTTTTAAATTACCTGGTGGTCCAGTGTGTGTGTGTGTGTGTGGGGGGGGGGGGGGGGTGGGGTCCTGGCGCGATCTCCCGCTCTCGGGCCATCGGTGCCATTTTGGCTGCCACTAATATAAATGGCGCTGATGGCTCGATTAAAAAAAACCCCACCCGACCCTTTAAAATGACCCCTTTAGCCTCCCCCCCTCCCGACCCCCCCCAAACCTTTTAAAATTACCTGGTGGTCTAGCGGGGGTGCGGGGAACAATCTCCCGCTCTCGGGCCATCAGCTGCCACTAATAAAAATGGCGCCGATGGCCCTTTGCCCTTACCATGTGACAGGGTATCCGTGCCATTGGCCAGCCCCTGTCACATGGTAGGAGCACTGGATGGCCAGCACTGGACCCCCAGGGACTTTTGGCCAGCTTGGGGGGGCCTCCTGACCCCCACAAGACTTGCCAAAAGTCCAGCGGGGGTCTGGGAGCGACCATCGGCCCCTGTGACATAGTGAGGGAAAAGGTAGCGTAGGTGCCATTTTGAATACTGGCAATACGGCCCGAGTGCAGAAGGTCGCTCCCAGACCCCCGCTGGACTTTTGGCAAGTCTTGTGGGGGTCAGGAGGCCCCCCCAAGCTGGCCAAAAGTCCCTGGGGGTTCAGAGGGGGTCCGGGAGTGATCTCCTGCACTCAGGCCATATTGCCAGTATTCAAAATGGTGCCGGCGCTACCTTTGCCCTGTCACATGGTAAGGGCAAAGGGCCATCAGCGCCATTTTTATTAACGCAGCCAATGGCCTGAGAGCGGGAGATTGCTCCCCGCGCTCCTGCTGGACCACCAGGTAATTTTAAAACCTTTTTTGGGGGTTCGGGAGGGTGGGGGAGGGTTTTTTGATTATCGGATCGGGCGCAGCCGATAATCAAAACTCAAATCGGGCTGGGCGATAAAAATTTTAAGATTTGGATCGGAACTGGAACCGATCAGATTCCGGTTCCGATTCACATCTCTATTAAGCAGCACGGCTATGCTGCTGAATATCCCCCCAAAAAATTGCTAGCTAGCCAGATAAGTCTAACATATCTGGTTAACTTAACCAGATAAGTCTGAATGTTGGCATTAATCCAGCTTATAGTCAAATAAGTAACTCATCCCCAAAATTCTTATTTTCCAGTACCACTTAGCTGCGTAACTACTTATTCAGCTAAGTACTTATTCAGATAAGTGGCTCTGAATATCAACCTCACTATCTTTTTCTAGCTCAGAAAATCAAAGTTTACTTTCCCATAGCACAAGCAATTCTAATACTGGCAATCAAATACTATTGTTTACTAGCTCAGATAATCAAAGTCTATTTGCCCACTACACAAGCAATTCTAGAATTGGCAAACAAATACTACCCTTAAAACTAGCAAACAATTCTAACACTGGCAAATAAATATACCTTAAAATCAACAGACAATATAAACAGCCAGTAATAATGTAAATATTCATTAATTATTATTTTATTTTTTTTCTCACGATTTAAGCACTGATTTAAGCAGATGAATGAGACACAAGTTTTTTTTTCATTTATGAGACACCCCCCCCCCCCCCCATTCATTTTGTGGGACCACAAATAAAATAAAAATAGACTCATTCATCGTTTTACCCATTTGTTTCAAATGCATACATATCCCTACCATTTATAAGAATTTGTGCTAATACACTAACATCCATTAGTAAATAGGTCCTTAATCGTATACCTCTGTGGGTTGGTAGTATTGAAGTTATATAGATGATTGTTGTCCAGTATCCCTGTATTTTCTTTTGGCCTGTTGGATATTTTCTTTATATTTTTCAATAATTCCTCTTCTGTTGGAGGCTAAAGAGCTTTAGTTCAAAGGCTATTTATTTTTAGATATATTTTCCTTATTTAAATTAATATTTAGATGGAGGGATTGTGGTAATATCTCTTTTTTCTGCCCTCTGTTTTATATTGTTTTAATCTTGCTTCTTTTCTTGAGCTATTTTATTTCCACAAAGTCTATTATTATGTATCTATTTTTCAATATTCTAAAATGAATTTTTTTTTAAAATTTTGGAATATATTCAACAGAGTACATTAAAGATTGAGTTATTAGAGGATGTTAATTCTACTCTTGTCAAGGATAATCTATTTGTCAGGGACAAGCTTTAGTTTATATCAAATCTGCTGAAATGAAGAAATTTGCATGCTGTTAAAATTCTTGAGGTTAAAGGTATCTCAGCTGTTGAACTTCTAATTCATCAGGTCTCTCAAGAATCTCTCCCTCCAATTTCTCATGCATATTTCTTCCTGAAAGTGTCATCAGGTCAAAAGATCTTGAGTAGAGCTTTAATTAGTCACATATTTTAGATTCTTCAGAGCTTTCAGATTTCTATAAGGAAACTGTACTTGTTTCCTTTGTATTAGAGCTGGTAGGGAGTAGGTTCAGAAACTCTTACTGTAGAAATTGGGAGCTTTGGTTTTTGACATTAACTTTGCCAAACGTTTGCAGCAGAGCCTTTGGTATATTTTTACACTTCAGTATAAATTTGTGCCAGAGCATTCAGAGTACTTGGATCGCTTCCTATGGAGGCATAAGGGGTAAGGAAAGGAGCCAACCGTTGTTGAATTTGTACATACTTTTGTATCCCCTGCTTCTATAAGAAAGTTTAGGTGTGCAGGGTTCTGCTACAGGACACTTTTAGTTGCCCTCCCACCTTACTTCATGATCCTAGGCTCAGGAAAAAGACAACGTGTTCTCCTCAGAAACAGACTTTTATTTATCAGATCTGGCAGGAGATAGCATTTAGAAAATAACAATTCCTGTTTCTAACATCCTGGCCACTAGCACCAGTTTTCTCTAAAGAAAGTCTGTGCCATGGGTGGTAACAAACATGCCATAAACCTTAGCCTGCCTAATATAGTAACGTATGGCTAACTTACTTACCCCTGGTACAGCTTCAAGCGATCTCGCCTGTTTACCTCTGAAGCAGGCTCCGGCTGTAGAGCTGGAGAGCGTGGGCAGATGAGGAGACTTGACTCTGGGGTTTGGTACTGGCAGAGCTGATGGTGATCCGGGAAAAAGACTGACTTCTGGCTCTGGTACTTGCCAGGCTGTCTGGGGCTTGCTCTTGCCCCTCACTGTCTCGGACTCCATGTCACTTTCCACACCTGAGCAGGGCATCTCCAGTCTCATGCCCTGGTCTCTTGGCTACATCTAGTCTTCTCCCTCCTCAATAGCAAGAGGTGCTGGTCTACTTAGGACTCCCCTTTTGCTCTTCTCGTTCCTTATCTTTCAGGAGTCTTTTCTCTGGTTTCAGGGTCACTCGCAGGGTTTGCTCTTTCAGGGTCTCACTCCCCTTTCATGGTCTTGCTCCCAGGGTCCTTCTTTTGGTTCACTTTTTCTTTTTCTTCCTTATTTGCCTCCCTGTCTTATATTTTCCAGCTGATAAATATGCATTAGTTCATCACATAGTGGGTGGAGGTCTTTGCCACATTGCAGGTCTTTTTCCCCCTCCCCATTTCTTCAGGGGGAGAACTCCCATGTTTATATGCCAAGCTGTTATGTCAGAGTGTTTTTCTCTGTCTCAGACTGCCCCACCTTTCTTCCAAGGGTGGGGTCTTTCTGACCTCTGGACTTGTTGGGCAATCCATGACTCCTGCTTAGGGGTTTATCTGCTTTCTTGTCTTTCTGTCTGCTTTTTACTTTACACAGAGACTTACAAACAGGAAGATCTAGATAAGGGCAAGGTTTCTTGGAGCCTGTCAGTATTTTGCCTGTACATTACTTGGCTATTATGATTGATATTTGGTGATTCAGTGGTAAAACATGAGATATCTCCCTACATTTTTAGTATGTTTCATGCTTAATATTAAAATTATATATTATTTCTCTTTTGTAATGAGGTAGATTTTAAAAGCTTTGCTTGTGCAAAAATGGCCACATATGTGAGTGACCAATGCAAATTTTAAAAAGCAAGGAAGGATGCACGTACAGAATAAGGAGGTGGAAAAGGAATAGTTCCAAGCTGACACATGTAATCACAAATTTTGCAAAGGCAATGCATGTATGTACCTGTATAACTTTGCTACCTCTCCTCATGAGGTGCAGGAGTCCTGATCAGAGAGACAGAGAGAGAGAGTACCTCTATATAGAGCCAGTCTGATACTCTGATACTGCAGAGGGGCACTTAGAATCAGGGTGGATTTTTGGGAGGTGGTTTGGGGTTAGGGGAGGTGTTCTTACAGACACATTCAGTGCTATTTATAGTACAAGTGACATCAGTAAAGAATTGTGGTCCTTATGAATAATGAAATGTCTAACAAGAGGAGTTGATTTGTACATTGCAGTGCTAGCTGCAGTGTACAAATCTACTCCTTTTCATCACTTACAATGACTAGAATTCTTTACTGATGTTAATTTTACTATGAATACCTCTGAATGTATCTGTAAAAACACCCCTCTCCCTCCCCCAAGCCCAAACCACCTCCCAAAAACCTACCCTGATTCTAAGTGCCTCTGTACAGTGGTACCCATATAGAGAGTATCAGACTAGCCCTATATAGAGATGCTCTCTCTCTGTCTATTTCATTCTCTCATGCAAGATATGGACATAATGGCTGTAGGGAAATACACACAGCAACAGTATTTTAAATGGTTAAAGTTTTTTGCCCACTTTGTAAATGTTTTATTTTCTATCTGTTTGTTATATGTCGAATCGCTGACAAGTGTAACAGACTGGACATAGGAAGGGCAATTTCCAATAGTCTACTAACTTTCAATTTATCTACTTTGGAGTCACCAAGTAGTACTGAATTCCTATTGCTATTTCAAAATTTTTTATTTCCTTGACATGAGAAGGTACAAATGACCGGTTAGCAGATTTTCTTTTCTAATATGCTATAACACATTTTGAGTGAATTACTTATTTATAAAGGCGGAATATAAATCCCATTAAAAAATAAATGTGTGCAGAAGTGGGCACATACAAACATGGCTTGGAGCACCTAAAGTTACACCTGTATAATTATAAACAGTGTGGTTAAGGTTATCTCCATCTCTAACTTACACACTTGCGCACAGGGATGCCACACACCATCACCACCGGGCTCCCTGAAATAACTAACAGTGATGAGAAAGACAGAAAGAAAGAAAAAAAAGTGAAAGAAGCCATCTGGAACTGAGAGGGGTGGGGCGGTATGTGATCCTCGATCGGGAGACCTGCCCCCTCTGACGTCACTGAGGACTGTGACGGACGTTAAACAGCGCCAGAACACCGGGTGCCTGCACACAGGGATGCCACACACTGGGGTAGATTTTAAAAGAAGCGCGATCAGCCTACTTTTGCTTGCGCATCAGACTCAAGCAAAAGTACGCTGGATTTTAGTAGATACGCGCGGAGCCGCGCATATCCACTAAAATCCTGGATCGGCGCGCGCAAGGCTATCGATTTTGTATAGCCTGCGCGCGCCGAGCCGCGCTGCCTCCCCCAGTTCCCTCCAAGGCCGCTCCGAAATCGGAGCGGCCTCGGAGGGAACTTTCCTTTGCCCTCCCCTCACCTTACCCTCCCTTCCCCTACCTAACCCACCCACCCGGCCCTGTCTACACCCCCCCCTTACCTTTGTCGGGGGATTTACGCCTCCCGGAGGGAGACGTAAATCCCCGCGCGCCAGCGGGCCTGCTGCGCGCCGGGCCGCGACCTGGGGGCGGGTACGGAGGGCTCGGCCACGCCCCCGGGCCGTAGCCACGCCCCCGTACCCGCCCCCAAAACGCTGCCGACACGCCCCCGGAACGCCGCGACAACCGGGCCCGCCCCCCGACACGCCCCCCTCCGAGAACCCCGGGACTTACGCGAGTCCCGGGGCTCTGCGCGCGCCGGGAGGCCTATGTAAAATAGGCTTCCCGGCGCGCAGGGCCCTGCTCGCGTAAATCCGCCCGGTTTTGGGCGGATTTACGCGAGCAGGGCTCTGAAAATCCGCCCCACTATCACCACCGGGCTCCCTGAAATAACTAAAAGTGATGAGAAAGACAGAAAGAAAGAAAAAAAAGGTGAAAGAATTCATCTGGAACTGAGAGGGGAGGGGCGGTGTGTGATCCTCGATCGGGAGACCCGCCCCCTCTGACGTCACTGAGGACTGTGATGGACGTTAAACAGCGCCAGAACACCAGGCGTTGCGCGACAAAGGGGCACTCCCCTTTGTGCACCCCTTCGTGCATCCTGTAGTGTTAGCCATTCCCCATGTTCTTTTATATCCCTTGTTAACAATCCTCATATTTAAATGTTTAACGTATTTGACAAAGGTAAAGCATGAGTTCCTGCCAATTTTGTTTAAATGTAAACCAATGTGATATGTAAAATCGAACACCGGTATATAAAAACAAACAAATAAATAAATAACTTGTCCACATATGCAAAATTATGCACACACATCAGAATACATTTTCAAAGGGGCTTTACGTGCAGCAATAGCATACACATATGGAAATAGCATGCGCTGGCACACATGCTATTTTATAAACATTGAGAGTATGCACGTGCTTTCAGTTTCATGTGCTCATTTTACCAGGAAAGTAAAGGGCTGTCTAGGAGCATTCCGGGGCGAGAAGAAGAACTCACAGAAGTTGCTATTTTATAAGATATATCACATATACATCACCTAACTTGCTCATGCACTTTTATATCTGCTAATTGACTGTGCAAGTGAAATCAGATTTGTCTGTTGGTTTCAGTTTTTGGTTGGAAGGTATGATTGATGTGGTGATGTGAAGTGCTAGGTATAGGTGAACTGGAGAAAGACTGGGAGAACTGGTGGAAGTATTTGCAAACTGTTATTTCATGTATTCATGGAAATGTTTAAAAGATACATACCTCAACATTTAGTTCTGGATGTTCATTTGTGCAGTGTCACAGTTGTTTCATGCATAAAATATACTATATGCATAGGTTTATAAAATGGGTAAAGAAATTATGCGGATTCTTGAATTGGAAATATTTGCTCATACTGAAACATGCGCACATACTTTTGGAGCAGAACTGCATGGTATTTAATACACCGCACAGCTCCTGTCACACAGAGAGTGATGAGAATGGTAAAGCTAGATAAATTGGACTGATGGGTAGACTAGATGGGTCATTTGATCTTTTTCTGCTGTCATATTTCTCTGTTTCTAATCTCTGTGCATCCACTTACACATGAAAATGCTGGACCATGGATAGGTTTGAAATTTAGGCGCTGTGTGTGTATTTTTGGCATTGTTTCTCCCTATAAATAGCAATGATTCTTAACCTTTAACATTTTCTCATTCAAGCAGGCCCTACAAAACTGAATAGAAAACACAAGTCTTCCTGAATCCCCACCTTACTCAATGTTACTCCCTAAAAATAGCAGTAAGAAAAGTAATATTGGTGGTAACAATTTGACAACCTTATTAAGGACAATCCCATGCAAAACAGGTAAGTTAAACAGCTTACAAGTTCCATTACACTCGTAGTACAGTGCACAAACAAGTGCCCAGTAGTAGTAGTGTTACGAGTGCAACCTCCGGCAGATGTAGGGACCGAGGGCAAGGGGGTCTTCGGATCCCGTTACGACCCGAGGGCTCGGCGGCCTTCGGGTCCTGTTACGAGTATGACCTCCAGCAGCTGAACACTCCGAGGCACGGAGGCGCGGTCATCTCTGAAGCTGATGATGTGAGCTCTTGGGCCACGGCATGGCCCAGGGAGGAGCCCCCAAGCCATACCGCGGGAGGTGAGCTGGTGCGAACATGGGTACAAAAACAGGACAAGACTGAAGCAAGGGCTAGGATACAAGGTCTGACCCTCAACCGGACCTGCACGCCCCAGGATACCAACAATGCAATGTTGTAGATGAACAGTCCTCCGACCGTTCCAAGCCCTTCCGGACCTGCCGCTGGGTACGGCAATGGGCGGCAGGCTGGACAGAGGACGAGGGCAGACGGAGTCCTTAGAACACAGAAGACCTTGGACAAAGACTGAAGCGAGAACGTTGAAGATGAGGATGCTGTAGACAAGGACTGAAACGAGGATGCTGTAGATGAAGGCTAGAGTAAGACATCATAGACGAGGACTGAAGCAAGACACCACAGATGAGGACTGGAGCGGAGACATCATGGACGAGGACTGAAGTGAAACATCATAGGTGAGGGCTGAAGCGAGACACTATAGATGAGAGCTGAAACGAGACATTGTAGGTGAGGGCTAAAGCAAGACACTGTAGATAAGAGCTGAAGCAGGATCAAGAGCTGGGCGAGTCTGCGACGCAGCGCACCCTACACAGTCCACCCGCGGGACTGGTCGCGGACCACACTGGGCTCGAGGCAGTACTCCAGGAGGAATAGTGGAAGCTGATACCGGAACATGACAAAGCAACTGCAGAGACCTGCACTGGGGCACGCCCTACACAGCCCCCCGCAGGACTGTTCGCGGACCATGCCGGACTCAGGACAAGTTCAGACAGAGACTTGACATGGACATCACGCAGGTTGCAATAGGCTCTGAAGACCGGGACAACTCTGAAGCAGGATTCGATTCTCAAGGATTAAAATCAATAGACTGAAGCAGGAGGTCTTCCAGAAGGTTGCGCTGTGGAGATGAGGATGGCCTTGTACTGTGAGGCGCCCTACACAGTCCACCCGCGGGACTGGTCATAGACCATGACAGCGGTATGCCAGGAAAGTGGACATCTGGGAACCAAGGCATGGAGGCAGAGACAAAGGCAAGGACATCAGGAACATCGAGACAACAGAAGACCTGGATGAAGAACATCTGGAACATGGAGAGGACTGGAGACCTGGATGAAGGACATCTGGAACATGGAGACAACTGAAGACCTGGACGACGGACATCTGGAACATGGAGACAACTGAAGACCTGGACAACGGACATCTGGAACATGGAGACGGCTGAAGACCTGTACGACGGACATCTGGAACATGAAGACAAAGGCGTCAAAGCAAAAGGAGACCAAGGAGGACTTAGACCGGTCAGAAGACACAGACAACAGTGGAACCCGATCCAAAGGCGACATCAGGACTGGGAAACAAGGAACATGAAGACAGTGAACATGAAGCCATTAAAGCAAGAGAAGACCACGGATGACCTGGATCGATGAAGGAGCACAGATGACTGTGAGACTCAATCCGAAGGCAATGAGAGACTGAAGAGGAATCCCTTTTATAGGGCTGAAGCAGGAAGTCATCATCAGAAGGAGCCAGGAGCACTTCCTGTGGCTGGCCCTTTAAATGGTGTGAAGAGGCGTGTGCTGGCACTTAAGGAAAGGCTGAAGCTGAAGAGAGGAACTGCAGCACCGTGGACAGCAGCGCTCTCCTGCACTTAGCCGCGGAGGCGCAGGCTGGCTGCAGGCACTGACGGGGACAGGCTCCCTGCCGGTCGAAGACCCCAATGATGACGTTGTGGCTCCCGGCCACGGAAGCAGGCTTCAGGGCAGCCTCCAGGCCATACGAAGACGTCGGAGCGGCTGCGGGCTATCCCTGCCACTTGAAGAGGATCCAGGGCGGTGGATCTCTGCTGCGAGGGTGGTACTTCGGCGGCGGTGCAGGCCGTCAGAAGATGGCGTTTCGGCGGCGGCCTAGGCAGAGCCGCGAAGACAGAGGCAGGGTTCGGCAGTGTGGCGAACCAGGCCTCATGAAGCATCGGCGGCTTCCCAGCCACGTGAGGGGACCCTGTGGTGATGAGGATAGGTGGCAGCGTGGCGATTCAGGTAGGTAGGTGGAGAGGCCTGCTCGCAGAGAGTAGCTCCATGGGCAGGAATCGTAACAAGTAGTGCTCCTCACACATAAGTCATGTTCTGCCAAACCCAACTGTTTCCCTCATAGAGAGAAAATCTGCACTTACTGCTTGGACATGATGGAGAGAATTGAAATAGACTGTAAGCAATCAGGGTTTTCTTCTCGCAAGTTGTCCCCATATTCCTGCTAGGAGCACTAACCAAAAGTGTGACCTATTGTCCAAGCAGTAAAAAGTTGTCTTTACTTCCAGCATTGTAAATTTCACAGTAAAGTTTTACTACAATGCAAGCAACTTGCTCTCCCAGAATATTCTTAGCAAGAGACAAAAGCCAAAAAGCATCACAACTCATAGTGAGTCTCATCCATGAACTGCAAGTAACTGCTGACATTACCATTCCTTAAAGTGACCTATCTTAATCTATCTCTACTGCTTAGCAGCTACAACTGATTGCTCATTAGCCTTAGAGGCTAAATATAAGATTAAGATTCATTGCCATTTACATAACTGTCTCACTTCTTGCAGCTGGCTCATATCTACCATCATGTGTGGTCCAATTATTGGAATCAAATGTAAAAGTGCAAAGAGTCTGTTGATGACTAGACAGTCATAAACTGCAAGTTTTTCACACAGATGCAGAGTTCAGTTCTATGTATAAATAGTTAAACACAAACAGATTCCTATAAGGCACATTGCAATATCCCTGATATAATGTGCCAGCAATTAGTATCCCAGTCATTCAACAGCACATTAATATTAATACACATACACATACACACACACACACACATACACACACATTCACATCAGAAAGCTAAAAAGTTACAGGTAGGGGTAGAACAAAAGCAACACATTATTTAAACTTTTTTCATCATTTTTTAACTCTTGTATTTCTGTTAGGCCATACTTTAGGATGAGCAAGCCCCTCATGTGTGGGAGTAATCATCTTCCTCTTCCCACTGCCCTTCTCTCCCTTTGCTAGATTACTCTGTATAATGTTTTAGAATTGTGAGAGCATCCGATTCCTAGCATTGGACAGGTGAAGTGCTGATAGCAAGGTGTCATTTTCTGTCTGAGCAACCAGTGATTCTCCTTAATGATCAATGCATCTGTGGAGCCACTGAGACAAGAGAGGGTGGAAGGATATATTTGGGAATAGTTTTTCTTTATTTTAATTTTTTTTTTTTATAAATTCTATCTGATATTGCAGACTATCTTGCTGAATAACTTTCTAAGGCTTAAAGAAAGTCAGGGTTTAAATTATACTGCTGCTCCTTGTGACCATGGGCAAACCAGTTCACCCTCTATTGTCTCGAGTACAAACTTAGAGGTTCTTTTGCTTAGCTGCAGTAGGGCATTTCTATGTGTTAAATGAACTTAGTGCATGGTAAAAGCCATACAACAGGGAGTATTTTATCACACTATGCAGTATTTGCAATATCGTGAGGCAAAAGTTTTTCAATACTAATTTTGATGCTAATAGGGAAATCTCACGTGAACTGTGCAGATGAAGGAGTTCCTCTGTGTCTCCTGGTAATCATGTGAAAACACATGGCTTGATAGGAAGGTAATTTTATCTATCTTCCAGGCAAAATGTTAGGCCACTATAGTGTGCCTTTTGGCACACTGGATGCTTCAGATTTCAAATCAGCAGCAGCGAAAGGGAAGGAGGCAGAAATCCCCCCCAATACCGGAAGTAATGTAGCGAGCAGATCGGGAACAGGTGCAGATGGGGCCTTTCAGAGGATGAGATGATCAGGACTCTGTTTGAACTCTGGCTATTATGGTTTTATATGAAGAGCTCAAAGCTGAACTTGATCCTGTCATAGCCATGTCCCATGCTATACCAGGCCTTGTGAAACTCCTTAGCTCCCTGCTTCATAGTAGGGGGCGAGTCCCATGTAACCTTTTTTAGGTCCCTTGCCTCAGGAGCTTCGAGCCATGTGCTGCCATATTATTCACACTCTCATCAGATTTCCCATACAGAGGCAAGAACTGCAGGCCTGGAAGATGGAGTTCTATGCGGTGGCACGGTTCTCTAATGTATTGGGTGCAATTGATTGCACTCGTGCTTTTCTCATCCCACTCAGTCAGAGGGAAGAGTCCTCCCAGAACTAAAAGCTGTTCTACATTCTCAATGTGAAAGCAGTGTGTGATAAACACATGCACATCCTTAATGTGGTGCCAAGGTTCCCAGGATCCACTCATGATGTCTATATCCTGCAGTGACTGGCACTTTTTTAACACTTTGAGAATGGGAGGTATGGTAATGGATAGCTAGTGGGTAAGACCCTTATTAGCTTATTTCCTTACTATTTCTGATGCCTTTTTGGCATATGCCTAGAAGAAAAGTGACAATCAAAAGTGACAATCTCTCTGCATCCCCTTCACTGCCTTACTCTGCCACACTTCTTTTCTAGTTGAGAGGAGAGGCATTTCAGTGAGACCACAGAGCAATGGCTAACATATTGTGGAAGTAGCTTTTCAGGCTTTTGCTGCTGAGTATCCCTCTCACAGTTTTATTGATATTAAACATGTGCCTCAATATTCGAAATCTACAAGTCTCTAATGCACTGTAGATGGATCTTCATTACATGGTAAGCTCTATGGAGAAGGAACTTTCAAGTAGGTATTTCAGCCTAGAACTGCCAAAGCAGATTTTCAACAGAGAAGTTTGAAATACTAGTGACATTAGAAGGCATAGGAACTTTCCATATATACAGTGCAGCTTTTTGAACTTTCTCACATGATAATACAAGCAAGGTCAGGTTGCAGTCTGCATCATTCACTAGCACCTACTTGTTAATGCTAGGATAACAGATGAACTGAATGTGAAAGAGCATTCAAAATGTATTTTGTGATGTAGCATCTCAATTATTTTTAACTCTTATTGGGTGTTGTGTCCGTCGGTTCCCGACGCCCTCTCTCCGCCCTCCTTACCTCTTTGGCGCCTCCCTCTTTGCCCACGGGAAGATTGGCTGCCACGGCGTCCTTCTGCCGAAGTCCTCCGGCGTCCATGGACCGGCTAGATGTTGCAACCCGCCATGTTTCCTGGAGACCTAGGGGCGCACGCAAGGTGCGGCCCCCGACTGAAGTACCGGCGATGGCGCGAACCTCAGGGGCATCCCCCTGAGATGATGTCACCCACAACAGATATATAAGGTCTTAGAATTTGTTAACAGATCGAGTTAGCAAGGGTTACTCTGCCTCCTCGGACTTACCAGGGGTACCCCGTTCGTCGGGGGCCTCTCTCTCTCCTTTGTTTTTCAGGTGACAGTCTGGAACCGGTACTCGCTCCTCGAGGGCCCTTATTCCCAGACATGCTCCGTATTCTCTTCTGCCTGGAAGTCATCACTGCCAACTACATCAGTGAGTTACCATCGCTCTCTCAGAGCTTTCCTTGGAACCAGGTACTCGCTCCTTGAGGGCCTATACATTCCAGCTCCTGGGCTTCTATGAGACATTGTGTGAGTGTTACCATCAGGTTCGGTACATGAACTCTGCATAGCCTGCCTACTCACTATATTTCAGTTTCTCTACAGCTCAGCTTCCAGAGATCGCTGTTCCAGTATCTGAGGGACTACAGCCCAGCCGGGCATACCAGCTCACCACTGCCACCTCTGGTGGTTCAGTATACTGTCTAATAAAAGAACTAGTGTGTGTCTGTCTCCTAACTCTGAGCCTGACCAGTGGACCCTCTTGGGATCTTCCCCCAGGGGCGTGGTCATCTGTCATTGGTCCAAGGATCCACCCACAACTCTCCTAAATAACAACAGATTGCTAACTCCTATCTGATTGCTACTTCCAACATATAGCATCTCCTAACAGATTGCTAACTCCCTAGCAGACTGCTAACTCCTAACAGATTGCTAACAGATTGCTAACTCCTATCTAATTGCTACTACCAACAGATAGCAGCTCTTAACATTGGGGATGTAGTTGGGTTGCAATCTCGCTGAAGGTCACCTTATCATGTTGATCTACTTCAGGTTTTGCTCCAAAGCATGCCTGGAGTTGTAGTTCTCTTTGTCCCATGGATGTCCTTTAGACAGTCTGAACTACAGCTTCAGGTATTAAACAAGACAAAACCTGGAGTGGATCAACCTGGATAGGTGACCTGGGGTGAGATGGCAACCCAATTATATAGCAGTTGCTTTTGCCTCCATTTTTGAAACCAAAATCCAATCTATTTGCAGTTACTTTGCTGTGATTCACCCAACTCCACACCTATGAATCCAGTGGTTCCCTGGTGGCACAACTTTGCAGCTATACATTGAGATGATATTATTCAAATCATATGCAGGGTCATTCATCAAAATGCATTATAGCATTAATGCACATGATAATGCGTTAATGGCATAACGCATGCGATAATAACGGTAGCATGAATGCAAATTTTGGGAAGGAGTGGGATTAGGGAGGCATATGGGCAGGATTTATGAAAATGAGGGACAATATCACAGTTTTAATGCCAGAAATAACTACACCTTTTTTTCCTGGTGTTAAGCTGTGTAATATGATGGAAACAGCTGTAATGCAATTTGTGATAAATTTTTTGAATTGCATTTTGGGGCTAGAGAGAGAGAGAGAGAGAGAGAGATCCTCTGGGGAGGTCCTCACAGTGTGCAACTATTTATATGCCTATAGGAGGGCCATCTAATAGCTCGAGGTGAGGTATTGGTGGTGGTTTAAGGTTAAGGGGCCAGTTTTTCATGCAGAGAGAGACGTATGAACAGCACTGTACATCTCAGTGAATATTTGATGTCATTTGGAGTGAGAAAAGTCTCACAAAGATGAAATTTTGTACTATGTTATCTTGACCTAGCTTGATGGTGCCCTGTTACAGAGTCCATCAAGCTAGGATGAGAGAACGTGGCAGAAATGTCATATCTGTGAGACTTTCTTCACGCCAAATGACATCAAATCTACACCAAGGTATACTGTGCTGTTCATACATCTCACTCTGCATTAAAAACTGGCCCCTAAATCCTAAACCACCACCAACACCTCACCTTGAGCTATTAGATGGCCCTCCTAGAGGCATATAAATATTTGCACACTGTGCAGGCCTCCCCAGAGGATCTCTTTCTCTCTCTCTCAGTGTGAATTAGCAATTATCGGAGGGCACACAAATTTTACTGCACCACATAATACTGCCAATGCAAGTGCTATGTTACCGCGTAGTGTGGTAGTGCTAAAATTTCCATAAACACATCCTTTTTTCTTAGCATGGGCATTATCCATGCATTATTATAGCATTTTGATGAATCTAGGGGATAGTTTGCTAATAGTTCTACATGTCCTCTTGACCATGTGCCGCTGCTCTTCTGAAATGCTGTTGTATTGAAATTGCTTCATTTGTAGTTACTATCACGAATCTTTCTCTCTCTTCAGGTTTACTTCCACTTTCTTTAAAATGTGCATCTGTTACCCCAATTCTCAAGAACAACTCACTTGATTCAACTGACTGAGCTAGTTATTGTCCTATTTCATCACTCCCTTTCCTTTCAAAAATAATTGACTCTGCAGTATTGAAACAGTTAACTCAATTTTTTGATGAACATTCCATTCTGGATCAGAACCAATTTGGCTTTTGTTGATTTCACAGCACCGAGTCTCTCTTGCTCTCTAGTCTTAACACTGTTCACCATGGCTTTGATTCTGGTACTTGTTTTATTCTTTTCTTACTCGACATCTCTTCAGCTTTTGACACTTTGGATCACACTATCCTATTATCTTGCCTCTCTCCAGTTGTTTTGACAAGTTCTGTTCTTTCCTGGTTTTCTTCCTATCTCTCAGAATGTTCTCAACAAGTTAAATTCAATTTTTTACTTCATCTTGGGTTTCTATTACTTCAGGTGTCCCTCAAGGCTCTGCACTATCTGCTGCTCTTTCCATTGTTTATTTAATTCCTGTCTGTTGTCTTCTTGGCAACTTGATGTTTCTTTCAAACTGTATGCCGATGACATACAGTTTTTCTTCCCTCTATATTCATCCTACTCAGCAACTCTTTACTTCGCTACTATATATCTTCAGAGCATATGTTATTGGCTCTGTGCAAATCATCTTTCTCTAACTCTTTCAATAACAAACATCCTCATTTTGGGACATTACCTATCTTTTACTATTCCAAATTCAGTACAGCTTTTGGGTGCTACTATTCCAGGTTCTCCATCTGTTTGTGACTTGAATGTAATTCTAGATTCTAACCTTTTCATGATTTTTCAGTTTAAATCATTGTCAAAAACTATTTTTTCAAGATCAGAGTACTTAGGCACTTAAAATCCAATTTACAACCTGATAAAGTTGTACTTCCAGATCTTCTCTTTCCATCTATCGATCACTACAATTCTCTTTATGCTGGGCTTCCACAAAACTCTCTCCAGACACTTCAAATAATTCAGAATTCAGCTGCCCTTCTTATCACTGGTACCCCAATTCGAAATTATATGACACCTGCTTGTGATTTAACTACTCTGAACAATTTTGTGTCATCTGCAAATTTGATTATCTCACTCGTCGTATTTCTTTCCAGATCATTTATAAATATATTGAAAAGTAAGGGTCCCAATACAGATCCCTGAGGCACTCCACTGACCACTCCCTTCCACTGAGAAAATTGTCCATTTAATCCTACTCTATGTTTCCTGTCTTTTAGCCAGTTTGCAATCCACGAAAGGACATCACCACCTATCCCATGACTTTTTACTTTTCCTAGAAGCCTCTCATGAGGAACTTTGTCAAACACCTTCTGAAAATCCAAGTATACTACATCTACCGGTTCACCTTTATCCACATGTTTATTAACTCCTTCAAAAAAGTGAAGCAGATTTGTGAGGCAAGACTTGCCTTGGGTAAAGCCATGCTGACTTTGTTCCATTAAACCATGCCTTTCTATATGTTCTATGATTTTGATGTTTAGAACACTTTCCACTATTTTTCCTAGCACTGAAGTCAGGCTAACTGGTCTGTAGTTTCCCGGATCACCCCTGGAGCCCTTTTGAAATATTGGGGTTACATTAGCTATCCTCCAGTCTTCAGGTACAATGGATGATTTTAATGATAGGTTACAAATTTTTACTAATAGGTTTGAAATTTCATTTTTTAGTTCCTTCAGAACTCTGGGGTGTATACCATGCGGTCCAGGTGATTTTCTACTCTTCAGTTTGTCAATCAGGTCTACCACATCTTCTAGGTTCACCGTGATTTGATTCAGTCCATCTGAATCATTACCCATGAAAACCTTCTCCATTACGGGTACCTCTCCAACATCCTCTTCAGTAAACACTGAAGCAAAGAAATCATTTAATCTTTCCGCAATGGCCTTATCTTCTCTAAGTGCCCCTTTAACCCCTCGATCATCTAACGGTCCAACTGACTCCCTCACAGGCTTTCTGCTTCAGATATATTTAAAAAAGCTTTCACTGTGAATTTTTGCCTCTACAGCCAACTTCGTTTCAAATTCTCTCTTAGCCTGTCTTATCAATGTCTTACATTTAACTTGCCAACGTTTATGCTTTATCCTATTTTCTTCTGTTGGATCCTTCTTCCAATTTTTGAATGAAGATCTTTTGGCTAAAATAGCTTCTTCCACCTCTCCTTTTAACCATGCTAGTAATCGTTTTGCCTTCTTTCTACCTTTCTTAATGTGTGGAATACATCTGGACTGTGCTTCTAGAATGGTATTTTTTAACAATGACCACGCCTCTTGGACATTTTTTACTTTTGTATCTGCTCCTTTCAGTTTTTTTCTAACAATTTTTCTCATTTTTATCAAAGTTTCCCTTTTGAAAGTTTAGCACAAGAGCCATGGATTTGCACACTGTTCCTCTTCCAGTCATTAAATCAAATTTGATCATATTATGATCACTATTGCCAAGCGGCCTCACCACCGTTACCTCTCTCACCAAGTCCTGTGCTCCACTGAGAATTAGATCTAAAATTGCTCCCTCTCTCGTTGGTTCCTGAACCAATTGTTCCATAAAGCTATCATTTATTCCACCCAGGAACGTTATCTCTCTAGCGTGTCCTGATGATACATTTACCCAGTCAATATTGGGGTAATTGAAGTCTCCCATTATTACTGCACTACCAATTTGGTGAGCTTCCCTAATTTCTCTTAGCATTTCACTATCCATCTCACCATCTTGACCAGGTGGATTGTAGTATACTCCTATCAGTATAGTCTTCCCCGACATACAAGGGATTTCTACCCATAAAGATTCAATTTTGTATTTAGTCTCATGCAGGATGTTTATCTTGTTGGACTCTATGCTATCCCAGACATAAAACACCACACCTCCTCCCAGGTGCTCCTCTCTATCATTGCGATATAATTTGTACCCCGGTATAGCACTGTCCCATTGGTTATCCTCTTTCCACCATGTCTCTGAGATGCCAATTAAGTCTATGTCATCATTCACTGCTATACATTCTAATTCTCCCATCTTACTTCTTAGACTTCTGGCATTAGCATACAAACATTTCAAAGTTTGTTTTTTGTTTGTATTTTCATTCTGCTTTTAATTGATAGGGATAAGTTAGAATTTTTTAGCTCAGGTGAGTTTTTAGTTACAGGCACTTATACTATTTTTCTAATTATTGGAACCTCACTGTCGGGATGCCCTAATTCTAATGCATCACTAGTATCCTTTGAAGATACCTCTTTCCGAACCATGCGCTGCTGAGCGACTGTCGGCTTTCCCCTTTGTTCTAGTTTAAAAGCTGCTCTATCTCCTTTTTAAAGGTTAGCGCCAGCAGTCTGGTTCCACCCTGGTTAAGTTAGAGCCCATCCCTTCAGAAGAGACTCCCCCTTCCCCAAAAGGTTCCCCAGTTCCTAACAAAACTGAATCCCTCTTCCTTGCACCATCGTCTCATCCATGCATTGAGACTCCGGAGATCTACCTGCCTCTGGTGACCTGCGCGTGGAACAGGGAGCATTTCAGAGAATGCTACCCTGGAGGTTCTGGATTTAAGCTTTCTACCTAAGAGCCTAAATTTGGCTTCCAGAACTTCCCTCCCACATTTTTCTATGTCGTTGGTGCCCACATGTACCACGACAGCCAGCTCCTCCCCAGCACTGTCTAAAATCCTATCTAGGTGATGAGTGAAGTCCGCCACCTTCGCACCAGGTAGGCATGTTACCAGGCGATCCTCACGTCCATCAGCCACCCAGCTATCTACATTCCTAATAATCGAATCACCAATATGACGATTGACCTAATCCTTCCCTCCTGGGCAGTAGGCCTTGGGGAGATATCCTCAGTGCGAAAGGACACTGCATCACCTGGAGAGCAGGTCCTTGCTACAGGATCCTTTCCTGCTGCATCTGGTTGATGTTCTCCCATCATGAGACCTTCTTCCTCCAAGGCAGCACCAGGGCTGCCAGTCTGAAGTTGGGACTTGACTACTATGTCCCTGAAGGTCTCATCTATATGCATCTCTGTCTGCCTCAGCTCTTCCAGGTCTGCCACTCTAGCCTCCAGAGATCGGACTCATTCTCTGAGAGCTAAGAGCTCTTTGCATCGCATGCACATGTACAACTTCTCACCAGTGGGTAAAAAAGCATACATGTGACACTCTATGCAAAAGACTGGGAAGCCCCCCTCTTGCTGCTGGACTGCTGCCTTCATCTCCATTTTGATCAATTCCTAGTTAAGTTTTAGGTTGCTATGGGAGTAGGAATGTGTTTAACATCCTTTAAATGTATTAGTGAATTCACTATGTGTCTGGTAGTGGCCTACCGAGGTCTGATCGAATTCTCAATAAAGTTTTTGTTGATGTTTTCTTTTTTTGTGAAAGTGGCACCTGCCTATAAATTAAGGGATGAGCTAGGGGTGGGAGGGTTGGAAAATACAAACAGTCTAACTTCAGTTAGTCAGCCAGAGTGACTCACTATTCTCTTGATTAACAAATGTTGGTACCTATTCAAACCCAATCACACTACCTCAACACCTTTCCAAGGTGAGTAACTGAGCTGAACTATTCAACCTTTTTACTTAGGTATACACTGCTCCTAGCTTATTTCTAGCTTCTGGCTACTTTTTTTGGGTTTGTTTTTTTTTTGTGGTTTTTTGTTGTTTTTTTTTAATACAAACACTCAGTTTGTATTAAATACAAACACTCAGTTCTTTAAAAGTCTGCAGAACACTCAGTTCTGCAGACTTTTAAAAATAAACACATTACCTACTGCTTACTAGCTACCTTATTGACTGACTATTTATAAATGCAGTCTAACTTGTTTATTCACTGCCTTTCTGACTATTAAAAGCACTAACACACAAACACACTAAATAATATTCCCAAATAGTTAACTTTGCCCCAATACTTTAAAAAAAGACAATGTCCCAAGCAAAAACTTACTGGTTCCTTTCAGCCACCAGCAAGGTGATCCTCTCCTCTCAGTGTTCCACATTAGTCTCCATTTGTATATCCTCCCTCTTAATCAGCAGTTATCCACTCTTCCCCTGTCAGTCCTACTTCTCCCTTCCTCATACAGGCATCCCATTCCAATACATACAACATTTCACAAGCCATAATCTGCTACTCCACACACTGTTAGTTCTCTCTCCTCAGCCCTCCCATTGCTAAACACTTATCTATGCTCAAATAATAGGACTAGGGGGCCCTCCATGAAGGTAGAAAGTAGCTCATTTAAAACAAATCAGAGAAAATTCTTTTTCATTAAGCGCATAGTTAATCTCTGGAATTCATTGCCAGAGGATGTGGTCATGGCACTTAGTGTAACTGGGTTTATAAAAGGTTTGGATAATTTCCTAGAGGAAAATTCTATAAACTGCTATTAATCAATAAGGAATAGTAACTTGAGATCTATTTAATGATTTGGTACTTGCTAGGTACTTGTGACTTAGATTAGCCACTGTTGGAAACAGGATGCTGGGTTTGATGGACCCTTGATCTGATCCAGTATGTCATATCTTATGTTCCTTTGTACTTCTCCACTCCTCAACTTACTTTGCAGGTCAATACCTACTCCTCTTCCACATCTTCCTTTGGAAACCTGATATGCATCACCCTGTGCTGAGCACTTTCACCATAAAGAATCAAACTGGCTAGTTTGAGTTGGCTGATAAATATGGAAGGGAGATGTGTTGTAGAAGAGGGGGCAGTAAGAAAATAATGGGACATAGATTAAAGGAAGTAAAAGAATAATACAGTGGCTTGCATAATTTCTGCAGAATCCTTCTAAGAGTTACAGTACATTGTAGCACAGCTATTCGTACATAATACAGACGCAAAGAAATCTTTACTAGAACATAGCATTGCAAGCTAACACCACACTACACACCTATCATCCTGGGGGGTCATGTATTGTTTATTAAATTAGTTAACACCCATTGAATTGGAACCTACTGCTTTCCTTGTCTAATTGTCTTAATTATCAGATAACTTAAAAAAAAATACTATCTTTTCTGTTCCCAGGTATCTTTAACTGACAGGTCTTTTAATCAACAAACTAGTTGAGGCTGAAATTTATAGGTACATCAGATTGATGGTCTGAATACCCAGGTGCCTCTTGCTGAAAACTGATCTGAGATATACAGTAGCTTTCACTGCATGTCAAAGCTTATACAATGTCACTCCATCATGACGGTATAGCAGACATTCTATTTATATTTTTGTGACCTCTGCTGAGAAAAATACCTGAATAAGTCATCCACTCACTTCCTTTTTCCTTCAGTATTTGTGGCAACACAAGTAAAACATATCATATTTTTGTTCTATTTATATCATATATAAAACTATTAACTCAACCAGTATTATATAGTATGAATATTAGTTACTGATACTTAATGAGTACCTGAGGGTTAATCACTTCCCATTGTGATAGATCACTGCTTGACCCACTCTGGACCAGGGTCATTTCCCCAAATGAATCAAGTGAGCAGGAAAGCTTGCAGAAAACATGGAAAACATGTGTGATGGTAAATGGAACTCTCTCTGAAGAGAGAGCAGTTTTAAGCGGTGTACCACAAGGATCGGTGTTAGGACCGGTCCTGTTCAATATCTTTGTGAGCGACATTGCGGGTGGGATAGAAGGTAAGGTTTGTCTTTTTGCAGATGACACTAAGATCTGCAACAGAGTAGACACGCCGGAAGGCGTGGAGAGAATGAGATGGAATTTAAGGAACCTGGAAGAGTGGTCGAAGATATGACAGCTGAGATTTAATGCCAAGAAGTGCAGAGTCATGCATATGGGGAGTGGAAATCCGAATGAACTGTATTCGATGGGGGGAGAAGGGCTGATGTGCATGGAGCAGGAGAGAGACCTTGGGGTGATAGTGTCTAATGATCTGAAGTCGGCGAAACAATGTGACAAGGCGATAGCTAAAGCCAGAAGAATGCTGGGCTGCATAGAGAGAGGAATATCAAGTAAGAAAAGGGAAGTGATTATCCCCTTGTACAGGTCCTTGGTGAGGCCTCACCTGGAATACTGTGTTCAGTTCTGGAGACTGTATCTCCGAAGAGACAGAGACAAGATGGAGACGGTCCAGAGAAGGGCGACCAAAAAGATGGAAGGTCTTCATCAAATGACTTATGAGGAGAGATTGAAGAATCTAAATATGTACACCCTGGAGGAAAGGAGGAGCAGAGATGATATGATACAGAATTTCAGATACTTGAAAGGTTTTAATGATCCAAAGACAACGACAAACGTTTTCCGTCAAAAAAAAATCAGCAGAACCAGGGGTCACGATTTGAAGCTCCAGGGAGGAAGACTCGGAACCAACGTCAGGAAGTATTTCTTCACGGAGAGGGTGGTGGATGCCTGGAATGCCCTACCGGAGGAAGTGGTGAAGACCAGAAGTGTGAAAGACTTCAAAGGGGAATGGGATAAACACTGTGGATCCCTAAAGTCTAGAGGACATGAATGAATGTGGAAAAAAAGATTTGCATTCACAAAAAAGAGGTAGTAACTGCTTTTTACGGCAGTTACTACCGCAAACCAAATAAGCCTGATACTTCACTTTCAATGTATATCCAGCATAGCTCTCTGCTTCAACGGCAGGGGAGAAAGACTGATAGGGATGTGAATCGTTTTTTGACGATTTAAAATATCGTCCGATATATTTTAAATCGTCAAAAAATCGTTAGGGCCACGATACAATACCAATTCCCCCGATTTATCGTTAAAAAATCGTAAATCGGGGGAAGGGGGAGGGCAAGAAAACCGGCACACTAAAACCCCCTAAAACCCACCCCCGATCCTTTAAATTAAATCCCCCACCCTCCCGAACCCCCCCCCAATGCTTTAAATTACCTGGGGATCCGGCAGTGGTCCAGAACGGCGGCGGTCCGGAACGGCCCCCTCAATAGAATCGTGTTGTCTTCAGCCGGCGCCATTTTCAAAATGGCCGCCGCAAAATGGCGGCGGCCATAGACAAAAACGATTCGACGAGGAGGTCGTTCCGGACCCCCGCTGGACTTTTGGCAAGTCTTGTGGGGGTCAGGAGGCCCCCCCAAGCTGGCCAAAAGTTTCCTGGGAGTCCAGCGGGGTTCCGGGAGCGATTTCTCGCCGCGAATCGTTTTCGTACGGAAAATGGCGCCGGCAGGAGATCGAGTGCAGGAGGTCGTTCAGCGGTGGTCCGGAACCCCCGCTGAACGACCTCCTGCAGTCGATCTCTTGCCGGTGCCATTTTCCGTACGAAAACGATTCGCGGCGAGAAATCGCTCCCGGAACCCCGCTGGACTCCCAGGAAACTTTTGGCCAGCTTGGGGGGGCCTCCTGACCCCCACAAGACTTGCCAAAAGTCCAGCAGGGGTCCGGAACGACCTCCTCCGTCGAATCGTTTTTGTCTATGGCCGCCGCCATTTTGCGGCGGCCATTTTGAAAAATGGCGCCGGCTGAAGACAACACGATTCTATTGAGGGGGCCGTTCCGGACCGCTGCCGTTCTGGACCACCGCCGGATCCCCAGGTAATTTAAAGCATTTGGGGGGGGGGTTCAGGAGGGTGGGGATTTAATTTAAAGGGTCGGGGTGGGTTTTAGGGGGGTTTAGTGTGCCGGCTCACGATTTTAACGATTTTTCACGATAGTTTACATACCCAAACGGCAACAATACGATTCCCTCCCCCTCCCAGCCGAAATCGATCGTTAAGACGATCGAGGACACGATTCACATCTCTAAAGACTGATACTTCTCACATATCCAGCATAGCTGTCTGCTTCAATGGCAGGGGAGAAAGTCTGATACTTCACGCATATCCAGCATAGCTCTCTGCTTCAATGGCAGGGGAGAAAGACTGATACTTCACTTTCAATGCATATCCAGCATAACTCTCTGCTTCAACGGCAGGGGAATGAAGAAAAGTGGATCTATATACAGACAACCAACAAGGACTGAATTACATAGTCTGGGTAAACAAATAAGCATGGGTGTAGTTTGCTTATTGCGGCAGTTACTACCCCTAACTAAGCTAGATATTTCACTTAGATGCAGCTCCAACACTGCGCTCTACATTAATGGTGGGGGTGGAAGGGAAATAGAACCAAAAGGTTACTAAGAGCCAAGAGTAACAGATAAGTATGAGAAAAAAAAAGTGCAAAACTTGCTGGGCAGACTGGATGGGCCGTTTGGTCCTCTTCTGCCGTCATTTCTATGTTTCTATGTTTCTATGTAAGTCAATTTTCAAAAG
Source organism: Rhinatrema bivittatum (assembly GCF_901001135.1). Classification (NCBI taxonomy): domain Eukaryota; kingdom Metazoa; phylum Chordata; class Amphibia; order Gymnophiona; family Rhinatrematidae; genus Rhinatrema; species Rhinatrema bivittatum. The sequence goes on along the minus strand of NW_021821416.1, from coordinate 24,237 downwards.
GCTTTGAATTTCCTGCCTGTCTCACCAGTGAAATTTTACTTGGGTAAGTCAGTGCTTGGCTACAATGTAGCCAGATAAAAAGAAGCAGGATGGAGGGTATTATGGCTAAAACTTAGCCAGGTAAAAAGAAGCAGGATGGAGGGTATTATGGCTGAAACTTAGCCAGGTAAGTCTCGTGAACAGAACAGTACACTCTTGTGAAGATTTGATGATCTTTGGAGTGAGGAAACTCACCCAACAATGAGATTTGTACAATGTTCTCTCAACCTAACTTGATGGACTCTCTACCTGGGTAACATCATGCTAGGTAGAGAGAACATTGTACAAATCTCATCGTTGGGTGAGTTTCCTCACAATGAATGGCACCATAGCTGCTTACTATGGTGCCAGCCCCAGAGGTGCTCTTTCTCTCTCTCTCTCTCACCCTTCCTCAGTCCAAAATGGAATTTGCATGATATTGACCTCATTGTCTTAATTTTTGTTTCTAGGGCTTGTTAATCCACAGGCAACCTCCCAGTTTCCTCATGGCTTTCAGATATGTACAGAAAAGTATAACAGGCATTTGCATATAGGCTGACATAAGATCTCATGCAACAACCTAAATCTCCTATTTAGTGATGTATTCTGTCACCCTGCTAGGCCCCTAGAAGCAGGCTCTTCAGTTTAATTTTAGGGTTTATACCCCACCTAGTGTGGAAGTTTCCATTGACCACAGTCTTGGTCCAACCAGCCTCTGCTCCAGCAGCCTCCTGATCCTTTGCATGTAAGTGTATCCATATATTGGGTGAGCAATTTTATAAAAAGCCATTTATATGACTAAAGCACCATTTTACCTACAGAAAATGCCTTAGAAAATTATTCTCAATGTAATTTTCATCAATGTATAGAGTCATTTATTTTTCATCATGGTGAAACCTAACTATAAACTTTGAGGTCTGTATTCAGCCACAGGCACACTGTTGAATATCCCTAGCTAAGTGGCTATCCTAAAGTTAGCTGGCTAAGTCTAACCAGTTAACATAAGGACAGATCTACAGGATGATCAGGCTTAGCTGGATAAGTTATCAGACTAACTCAACTCCTCCCAGTTTCGCTCTCGCCCAGCCCACAACTTAGGTGGCTATTTAGCCGGATCAGTAGTTATCCGACTAAGTGGCAGCTGCTGATCTGGGTCACATATTCGGCATCATCACTTTGCTGGGTAAATCGAAATTTATTCGGTTAAGTCGTGCTGAATATGGACCTCAATGTGTTCTGATCCTGATGTATTCTAATGTTATTTTGTGAAATAAATATATTATAGTCTACTACTATTGTTGTCCTTCTTTGCTTGATATTACGTTTTAGACATTATCACAGTAAGGCTCAGCTTTTACATTCATAATAGACAGAAGAAGAAAGAGAGGGAGAGAGAGAAAAAAACTTCATGTGCATAAAGATATATCCAGGAAATATGAAATGCAGAGTCATTGGTTTTGTGGCATAAATCTTTTTTTTTTTTTCAGTTGGGTTGGAAATACTTGGTAATTCAGAGGAACAACCTTAATTCAGTGTTTTCCCCAGACACCTCTGAGGACTGGTAGGAGGGAGAAAGCTCATTACAAAGAGAATTTTTCCTTTCCTGGGATATAAAGATGGAAAGCAGAGAATGCCAAGGCTGGCTGATTATTACCTAGCAGCTTGCTATCACTGCAGAGGATCTTAAAAGACTCTGTGTATAACTGCATTAAAAACAAAGAAAAGATTTATAGTTCCTTTTATTTTCTTCATGACTGAAAGCAAAATGTGAAGCAGTGGCCAGCTACTTAGCAACTTAAGAAGGTAGTTCAAGCTGTTACTACTGTTTGATACATCCATTTTTAACTCCAGCCTCGACAGGTTTTGCTGAGGTTTTGTGCTCCTTGCAGACCTCTGTAGATTGAGATGTGATGATGGGTTAGAGGCTTTAATGAGCAAAAATAGCACAGAAGCTAGAGTGTTAACATCTGTTTCCTTTACCTTGGATTAAAATACTATATATTAGCATAATTTATCTAGGTATATAGGGGTAGATTTTAAAAAGCATTTACTCGAGCAAAACTGGTTTTTGCTCGAGTAAATACACTTTACTCAAGTAAGTGGGCTTTTCAAAATTGCTACAATATATGCCATTGAATTGTCCATAGGATTTACTCAAGTAAGTGCACTTTACTCGAGTAAATAGCTTTTGAAAATTGCTACGATAGTATGTCACATTTACATGCGTAACTCCTTTGAAAATGACCTCATAATGCGTCCAGATATAACAAAAATCCACAACTCATTTCTTATAATGAAGACACAGTTTTTTTTATTGTAAATATTGTACCTGTGATGTCAAGGGGGCCAATGTATTAAAGTGTGTTAACACAATCACAAGCACTAATGTGCATTAACAGTGCTATTTATGAATATAAACTGGCTTGTGATAGTTGTAATGTGAAATGTATACTGACAAGGACATGAGATGCAAAACTAGGCAAAATGCTTCACAGACACTTTAATGTAAAAAACTTGGGAAGTGTAGTTAAGTTTTTGCTATACCATCAAGTGTCTACTTTATTGTCTGCCATAACACATGCCTCATTTGCATTTCATCAGCATCAGCCTGTTAGTGTGTGCAATCAACATCACATTTGCACATGCTAGAAACATAGCAACATGATGGCAGAAAAAGACCATACTATCTAGTCTGCTCATCCACACCAACTATTCAGGTTTACAATCCATACTGCTCCCTCAGAGATCCCTTTGTTTATCCCATGCTTTTCTTGAATTCAGCCAGCGTTAGCACAGTTTAGTACATCAGCCCCATGGAAGTGATTCCACCACCCCCCCCCCCCCCCCCCCCCCCTACAATAAAACATATGAGTGAAAAGAGTATTTTTATCAGCCAGTCGGTCAGTTAAGATTGCGTATTGAAGGAAAATGCAGCTAAAACAATTGTGTTTCCGTATCTTGTAACTTGGATTTTCAATAAGGGACAAAACTGGTATATACATGCAATTAGCCAAAAAGAAAACCAAAAGGTAGTAGCATAGCGGTGATAACTTTATAAGGGTATGTTTTAAAGGCATATCCATGGGTAAAATGGTGCTTTGCCAGCAGAAATGGCCTGTTAGAAAATTGACCTCTTGATATGTGAGTGAACATACTTGTATATCTATGTCATGTATGTATGTATGTAAGTTTACTTGAACTGAGCAGACACATTTCTGGGGGTGGGGAGTGGTGTGCATATATACATGCTTAGGGCCGAGTTTTAAAAAGGTTATGAGCGTAAATCCTCCGGATTTACGTGTGTAACTGGTCTTACGTGCGCTGGGCCTATTTTAAAAAGGCCCGGCGACACGCGTAAAGCCCCGGGACGCATGTAAGTCCAGAGGCTTTACTAAAGGGGTGGGGCGGGGGTGGGGTGGCACGGTCCGGGAGTGGGGCGGGGCCAGAGGCATCCGACACAGTGGCCATTGCCGCACATTGCGTGTGCCAGCAGTCTGCCGGCACACGCAACCTGCGCCTGCCTGCAGGCAGGCGCAAAAGTTATCATAAAACTTTAGTGTGGGGTTAGAGTAGGGCTAGGGGGGAAAGGTCAGGGTAAGGGGTGGGAAGGTCAGGCTAGGGGGAAGGGAACGAGGGAAGGCAGCGCAGTTCGGTATGTGCAAGGTGCACAACTGCGCACCCCCTTGCGCGCACTGACCCCTGATTTTATAACTTGCACGCGCCTGCATGCACAAGTTATAAAATCGGGTGTACATGTGCACATGTACGCCTGCGCGCACCCTTTTAAAATCAACCCCTTACTTTTCCATTTTCCAAAGTAAGTGTGTAAAATGTCCCAACTCTTTTCCATCCAGGAAATAGCAGGTGCAATTCAATGCAGATACATTTGGGGGATAATTTTCAAGGCAGCCCTATGCATGTAAGTCCGCTTTGAAAACTGGTGTAACTCATGCACATAGTTGATGGCTAATTTATGCAGTTATAAAATTATCCCTCAAGACTGCTCAGGTTTCTTCTTCAAGACACTAATCAGTTAATTAGTCATTTAGTTTTGGCACTCTAATACAATTTTTACTCTCTGTCTGTCTCGCTCCCCTCTCTGAAGGCTCTGTCTCTCACTACTTTATAAATATTGTATAATTTATTCAATCCAGAGCAGCATCTGCAGACAGAATAACCCAGGTCACCTTTTCAAGAACACTACATCGAGTGCTAAGGGCTCTAATTGCAAGGGTAGGAAAGTATATTAAATTCTCTCATACTCTCTAAGCTCTCAGTAACATAAAAGCAGACTTTTTTTCATACTGTTGGTTTTTTCAAAGTGTTAGATGGCACATTAAGTAGATGTTTAAAAACAGAAAAATGCTCCACAGCCACTTAGGAACTTATTTTCTAAATTGCATTAATGTGATAATGCTCACTAAAAGCCTATTTTTTAATCTAATGCATGTTAAACATGTATTACTGTTTGTTAATATTGCTGTTAATTTTAACACACATATTGCTGTTAATCTTAACACACCAAATAATCTCTTTTCACAAAACATATATTAATTAATTATGTTACATATACATTCATGCAAATCACCCCATTAATACAGGGTGGCCCATGGAAAAGAGGCCTGCCTCCAATGCAGTGGTAATGGAGGCGGGCTACTTTTCCAAGGGCCACCCTGTATTTAAATACATCACTGCAAATTGTATTGAGCTGTGCAATTGGCAATAAACCAAAAAAGTGAACTCAACAGGCATATCATGGTTCTGGTCTGTGCCGAGTGTGAGGGACACCATCCCCGGAGTGGCGCGGGATGGCAGGGCGAGGGTGGCGCGAGGCTTGGGAAGTCTAGTGAGGCTGGTATAAGGCGTGGACAGTCTGGCAATGCTGGAGCAAGGCCTGGACAATCTGGAACATCTGAAGCAAGGCTTGGACATGTTAGCAAGATTAAAGTGTGGCTAGAACCACGGCTTGGACTGGAACAGTGTGCAGGTAAGACTGGAATAGGCTTAAACTGGAACAGCATGTAAGTAAGGCTGTAACTGAGGCACAGATTTGAACAGCATGCAAGTAAGGCTGTAACTGAGGCATAGACTGGAATTCAGGAACAGCGTGCAGGTAAGACTGGAACTCAGGAACAGGAATGGACTAAGACAGAAGAAGACAAAGACAACACAGAACATGGAACATAAAGCCCAAATGCAGCAATACAGGAAGGCCCCAAGGGGCAAGACCAAGAGAGGCCTAGAGAGGCCATAGAGGTAAGCAAGGCCAAAGCAAGGAAGAGAGCCAGAAGGCCCTAAGGCCACAAGGCAAGGCTAGGAGCTGAAGGCCAGATGGCCACAAGGCAAAGTAAGGCAAGGTTGAGGTCAGAAGGCCCAGAAGCCAGGAGACAAGGAAAGGCAAGGCTGGGATCAGAAGGCCCAGAGGCCACGAGACAAAGCAAGGATAAGCCTGAGAAGGCCGCAAGGCAAGAGTGGCTAGGGAAAGGAGTCAATGGAGACTCAATGCAGAAGCATTGAAGCAAGGGACAGACAAGGTTAAATAGGGCTGGAGTCTGGGTGTGGTACTGGCAGGAAGGAGGAACTTGGCAGCCTCCCTTCCATCAGAGGACCCTGATGATGAAGGCCAGTAAAGAAGTGATGCATGGAGGAGCATTATCACTCAGAGCTTTAAATATTATTTATTTATTTAAAACATTTTATATGCTACTTCTTCCATTAGTTATGTACATGGCAAATTACAGCTTCAACATTCATAAAATATACAAAATAAACAAACAAAAATTATGGTAAATATTTTATATTGTATCCACCATTGCACCGGAAGCCAGTGGAGAGATTTCAACACTGGAATAATATGATCTGTTTAAAATGTACTATTGAGTATTTGAGCTGCTGAGATTTGAATCATTTGCATTGATTTAATATATGAAGTAGGTAAATCCAGATAGTAATCAAGGCTAGTGATGACTAACGACTACATAGCAATCTTATAATTAGGAGGATGCAGAAATGGCTTCAAATTTCAAAGCACATGTTACAGATCAGATGTATAATTTGAGCATGGAAGGAGAGATCAGAGTCAAACATGACTCTGGGGTTCCTCAACTGGTTAGCCATAGCCACAAAGATTACACAATTTTTAAATTTTACCCCAGAAAGCACAGATGGAACTGGAGATCGAGATAACATAATGATCTCTGTCTTTTACATATTTAGGATCAACTTCTTACTAGTTAACCATTATTTCCTTGGATCTATAAGATAGTTAGTCTGACCTCCGTGGTAAGAATATTTATGGAATCACTGCTAAAACAGAGGATAGTACAGTTTCTGGAATCTGAGGCAGCATGATTTTACCAGAGATAAATCTTAGATTAATGTGATCACATTCTTTGATTGGGGACCAGAGAGTAGGATAAACAAAGAGCAGTAGATGTAGTGTACTTAGATTTCAGTAAGGCCCTTGACATGGTTCTGCATAGAAAACTTATAAATAAATTGAGCGCCCTTGGTATGGTACCTAGAGTGACTGAGTGGGTTAGAAACTGTCTGAATAAGAGGTGGCAAAGGGTAGTGGTAAATGGAGTTTACTCTGAGGAGGGGGGCATTACTAGAGGTGTGCTTCAGGGATCGGACCTGGGACTGGTTTTTAAACAATTTTGTGAGTGATATAGTGGAAGGATTATTGGAAAAGGTTTGTCTTTTTGCCAATGATACCAAAATCTACAACATGTAGATAGAGGAAGGTGTGGAAAATGTGAGGAGGGATCTAACAAAGCTTGAGGAATGGTCTTAGCTGCCAGTCTCTAGAGTCTAGAGACTAGCAGCTAAGATCTAATACTAAAACATCCAGAGTAATGCTTTTAAGGAGCAAAATCCCAAGGAAGAGGTTCAGTATTGGAGGTGAAATTTTCTAAACACCAAAGAAGAACAGGATCTGGGGATGATTGTATCTGATCACCTTAAGATGGCCAAACAGGTAGACAAAGTGATGTTAAAAGTCAGAAAGATGCTTGGCTGCACAGGGAGAGAGAGGAATAATCAGCAGAAAATGGGAGGTGATATTGCCCCTATATAGGTCTCTGGTGAGACCTCATTTGGAATATTATGCACAATTCCTGAGACTGTACCTTGAAAAGCATATTAACTGATTCGGGGTCAATCTCAAGGATGGCTGCTAGAAAGATCAATGGTCTTCATTCTAAAGCATATGAGGATAGACTTAAAGATCAAAACATGTATACCCTAGAGGGAAAGCAAACTAGGGAAGATATGAAAGAGATATTTAAATATCTCAAAAGTTTCCATGCACAAGAGGCTCTAGAACAAGGGGTAATGGGATGAGGGTGAAAGGGGTAGACTCAGGCGTACTCTTAGGAAATATTTCTTTAAAAAGAAGATAGTGGATGCATGGAACAGCCTCCCAGTAGAGGTGGTGGAGGCAAAAATGGTATCTGAGTTCAAGAAAGCATGGGATAAATACAGAGGATCTCTGAGGGAGTGATGGGCAATTGTAATGAAGAGTGGTTTGTTAACCACATGACATAATTTTTTTTTGGGAGGGTTTACACTACAGCCACCTCTAGAGGTGGCAGAGGACTTACAAGATCCCTAGGGAGGGGGTTACCCACAGGCACAGCATGGGGGTGTCAATAGGCCACTATAGCCCTTTAAGAAATTTCTTGGGAGCATCAGGATGCTCATTAGCAACCCAATGCTTCTGGGAAAAGTTAGTTAAAACTCCTGAGCTGCAGGTAACTTTCAGGAAACTAATTCGACTTGCAATTTTTCTGGAAAGCCACATCATTGTACTTCCATAAAATTTACTAGTAATGAACTTCTTTCAATGCCTTTGCATGCAAAGCAGTTTATTGCTATTTTTGTGTAATGTAGTGTAAAATAATGTGCAATATTTAAAATATCATGTACTATCGGTACCGCAAGGCACTTACTCTAGCATAAATGCAATTTACTGCACAGTAACCACCTAACATAGGGGTGGATTTATCAAAATGCGGTAAGTACCGCATGCGATAGCAAAAGGGGTGTGTTTTATGCTAATATAGCATTTATTGCAATTTGTGCTAATTACCTGTGTGAAGAGCTAAGTTGGTGCAAAGTGCCAGACCTGTTGTATTTCCTTCATTCAACCACCAGGGGACCATTGTTAATGGTCCTAGACACATGGGGGGGGGGGGGGAAGGGGGAGAGAGAGAGAGAGAGAGAAAGAGAGAGAGTGAGCCTTGCCATAATGTCATGGCCCATAGGTGGTATTTGTATCCCTATGGTAGGCCCACCTAGTAACTCGAGGTGGGGTTTAGGTAAGAGTGTAGGGGGTTAGGGGCCACTTTGACATTCTACTTGACACCTACGAACAGAACAGTGGTCTTTTGTGAAGATTTGCTGGCCTTTGGAGTGAGGAAACTCACTCCAAGATGAGATTTGTGCAAGGTTCTCTCAACCTAGCTTGAGGGACTCTCTACCTGGGTAACATCAAGCTAGGTATTCTCCTTTCCTGGATGTGAAAGGGATGGTGTAAATCATGGTTTCTACCTGTGATATTGATTTTGGCTTCCCTGCTCTTATTTTTCTCTATCTGGCACCTGTTGCAGATATTTGACCTAAAGTGTGATGTGGTCATAGAGACTGTGATCGATTGCACTAGGGACCCCAGAATAAAATAATTCTCCCCTGTCTGTTTGTAGCACTCCTAGTTATGGATAAAGCACCAAAACAGGGGACATGCTACTCTTCATTTAGGAGTACATCAGAAGAAGTCTCTTTTTTACTCAGCTACATTTGCACAGCTTGGAATTTGAATTATACAAATTTAGCTGGTTGAAGGGAGGACAATTTTTGCAGATAAATTGCAAGATAAATATTTTAGCTGGGTAAATCATTTGAATATCAATCCATAAGGTGTTTTTTTTTCCTGTTTTATCTTTAGCAGGAAAAAGCTTAGGCCTGGATTTTCTAAGGTCGCAGACCTTAGAAAATCCAGCGGTAATGGGGGGTGGGGAGGCGAAGCAGGGGAATGGGCCTGCGAAAGCCGGCAACCACTGCGGTGTGCTGGTTGCTGGCTTTCACACTGAATAACTACACCATAAAAGATGTAGTTATTTGGTGTGAAACTGGCGGCGATAAGGGTCCTGGTGCCGTCCCGATTCCTCCTCTTCTGGGACCGACTCTGCCCCCATTTAGTGATCGCACGCAAAAAGGGACTTATCGCGTGCAAAAAGTCCCTTTTCACGTGCGATCGCTTTTGAAAATGACCCTCTTAGTGACAAAAGTCCCCTAGAGTTTTTTCTAATTCTTATGAAAACCAGGCACAATCCTTGTGCTAGATTCCAATTGATAGGAAGTGAAAGATAGAAAAATGCTCTAAGCCCATATGTTTTTTAAATACCCCTGGGCTAGCATCCTTTCCCAGGTCTCCAAAGATCACACCTCAAATAAGGGTTAAGCTGGTAAAGTCCTCTACTAGTGGTAATATATTCTGTAAGTCCAAGATTCGCTTCCTGGGAAAGGTTCCATTCTAGGCACTGTGAGGCTGATATTCAGCCACAGAGCAGCTAGTTAAGTTAGCTGGATATAGTTATGCGGCACTGCTGAATATCCCCAGTTATCTTAAAGTTAGCTGGATAAGTATATCCAGTCAACTTTAGGACAGTCCTGCAACACAACAAGATTTAGTTTCATAAGTTATGTGGCTAACTCTGCTCCACCTGGAAAAGCCTCCCGCCTGCCCCTGGAATGCCCCCGACTTATGCATCTAAATTCTAGCCACATAAGTCATTATATATCTAGAATTTAGCTGCATGTGGCCTTAAATATAGCCAAATAACCATTTAGACAGATAATTTTTCAGTTATCCTTCTAAATGGCTTTTGAATATAGACCTTTCAGGGTCATTCTTTAAAATGCGATGGCCTGTTATCACATGCGATTATGGGTGCATTGTAGTGGTAGAATTTAAATTAGGGGAAGGGTGGAGTTAGGGAGGAGTTTGGGCGGGGTTAAGGCTCATGAGATGGCACAACTGCGGGCAATAATGTTTTGGGTATTATCACCGGCAGTAGCACGGGAAATATCACCACCTTTTGCCATGGTGCTATGGGCTCGATAGTGTGCGGCATAGCTGCACCTGCAGCGGGTGAAACCACACCGTCGCTATGCGGCCAGCTGCACACTTTTGTCCCCCCATGCCTTTTTCACCATAGCTCATTATTACACTATACTTATAGTGAAATGATACATATAGGCCTTTGTGTGTTATTTAAGTCTTAACACTGGTAAACAGCATACTTATGCTGGAAGCTGATGCAGTTTCCAACTTAAGCTCTGACAGATAGAAGATGGAAAAGTTGATGAACAGGTTTCATACAGCTTTTGATATTTACAAAGTCATTTTTACAGCATCAGGTCTCCAATAAATTCATGACATTACTCTTCCAGTCAATGTATTCAATATTTAAAGCAAATTCCAATTAATTTATTTGGTGTCCTATTCAATCGCATGGGGTGATTTGAATAAGAGGCTGGTGTAGACTGAGCAACATTGGATTTTTAATATAAAAACCACCATTTCTGGTGGTTTGAATGAAACAATTGTTTAGCTATCTTGTATTTAAAGAATCAAAGATCTTTGACTGGTTCTTCTCCAGTTTTGGATATATTTTTATATCTGATTAGTTATGTACATTGCTCGTGACCTTTTGGACAGCGAGGGCATTATATTTTGGGATATTCCCTTTACACACTTGCTTTTGGCGATAGCATTTGGTAAGCTTCATCCTTTTATATATATATGAATGGTTTGGGTTTTTTGAAACAGAAATTTGTTACTATAAGTGTTCTGTATATGTTTATTTGTATTTTTAGAATGAGTGCTGTCATTGTGATAAGAATATTGTTGGAAGATGATTCTGGTTCACTCACAGCTAACAGGTATAGAGGTCTCCTTTGCTATGAAGATTTTCTGCAGTGAACAGATAGGACTATTATGAGATTATGTTTTGATACTGATTTCTAAGCGATGCTTTTTGGATTGAAGATAAAAAGAATTTTGGCTGTATGGATTTATAGGTTCAGCGGTTGAGAAGAAGACCTGTGGATATTGATGATGCATGTGGCGTATGGCGTATATAAAGTTTACAGCCTCAAGGATCTGATAGCATGAACTTTGATTTGATATCTTGGGGACACCTGTATTAATAGTGGTTACTTGATGTTATTAAGTGAAAAAAATTTTGAAGATTTTTGAATGTATCCTTTTTTAGAGATATGGTAAATGTGGTGATTTAGTTTCAGTTTCACAGTTTTTTTGGAATGATAATTTTGAGGATTTAAGAAACTGTAAATTATTTCCTCTGAAAAAACCTTAAATAAGTGAAACATGTTGGGAAGGTTTTAATAAAAATTGAGGATGTATGTCTCGGAATGGAGAATTTTTGTGTGCATATGCATGTGGTATGTTAGTTATGTGATTTCTGTGAATATGAATTTGATTTTATTGTAATTTATAGGATTGTAACTTAATGATTTATGAAATTGGTGGATATGTTGATATGTAATAACATATTTCTAAATTAGATTTAATTATTTCCATATATCATTTTGTTTTATGTGGATAATAGTAATAACAGTACTTATCCTCTGGTTTCTTTTCATCTTTGAAAGATTTCATGCATTGTAGACAAAATAAATTTGCTAATTGAGCAAGGAAGGAAGGAGGAAGTTTTGAAATTCAGTCTTATTAGTGAGGCCATGGAAGAAGCAATACTGAATTACTGAAATTTCAGTAGAAAATTAAAAATCCATGTATAGAAATCAAACGATGTCAGATTGTTTTATGACTTGTTAAAGAAGAACATGCTATAATCTTATTGTTTCCCATCTCATACTCATACAGAGTTACAAAAACAGCCCATGTAGTAGTGAGGGTGTACTTCCTCACAGGATCATTCATCAAAATGCATTAAGCCATTATCGCAGGCGTTAAGGCCCTAACACCCGCAATAACTCCATAACACACGCGTTATTTATTCCATTACGTAATGCGATTGCAAATTTTTAAAATTTAGTCAAAGGGGAAGAGGAGTTTGGATGGGATTTATGAAAATGAGGGGCATTAATATTGCATGTGATAGTGAAACACATGCTATAAATAACTACACCTTTTTTCCTGGCATTAAGCTCACCCTAGCTTGATACTTCCCTGGTAGAGAGTGCATCAAGCTAGGGCGAGAGACCATTGTAGACATCATCTTTGTGTACCTTTCCTCACTCCAAATCACATCAAATCTTCACTGATGTGTATTGTGCTGTTTGTATGTCTCACTGTGCATTTAAAACTGGCCCCAAAATCCTAGACCACCACCAAAATCTTACCTCGAGGTACTAGCTGGCCCTCCTATAGTGATATAAATAGTTGACTTATAGGAGCACCTTATAAAGAGTCTCTCTCTCTCATAAATTTAACACACATTGTGAAAAAACCCTATGCTTAGCACATAGTGCAGTAACTAAAAAATTATCCTAGCTTTTCCCCTTTTCCTTTTTGCAGGTATTATTCATGCAAAATTTATAGCATTTTGATGAATATAGGTCTTAGGCCTGGATTCACCATTCTATCGCAGAATGGTGAATCCAGCAAAAACAGGGGGTGGGGGGGTGAAGGGGGGGTGGGCCTGCGAAAGCCAGCAGCCATCGCACCACCGCGGTGTTTTCGCTGCTGGCTTTCGCACCCAATAGCGCCACCGTGAAAGGTGGTGCTATTGGGTAAGCTACTGGCGACGATAATGTGGCTTACCTTATCGCTGCCAGCGAAGACATCTCAGAGTCCACCCTGACACCGCCCCGACTCCTCCCCTGGCTGCCCCGACCCCTCCCCTAGCAAGCTAACGCAAGCGAAAAGGGACTTTTTGCGTGCGATAGCAGCTTATCGCGTGCGATAAGCTTTACAAAATGACCTCCTTAGTTTGTTGTCAGTCTGCAGAGGGATCCAAGCCCTCTAATGCCAAATGGGAGAGACTGTGTTTGTTCAAGTTCAAGAGATATGAAAGAGGAAGAAGCTGATGAAGACATTGCAGGTTTTCAAGGGAAAAAAATAACTAATTGCTGAACTGAACTGTAAAAGAAATTCACCAGAAAAGACAGCAGAAACCTTTACTAAGCAAACAGAATGTTTAGTTGGGAACACCATAAAGAAAAATGCTGAGAAAGGAAGATGCCTGGCACAGTAAAGTTTTTCAGCAGCCAGGGTTCACAGAAAGAAACGATTGTAACTTAATTAGGTCCCACTGAGATACTGCACAGATTTAAGAAGGAAATCCTAAATTTCATTTAAAGTTTATTTTGTACAGATTTCAAGAACTGTATTTGTCTTTTGTTGATACTCACAAGAAAGCAAATATGAACTCAAGGTGAAAAGCCAGAGAAGAATCTGCATCTGGAAAACCTGAAAGCTGTTTCAGAGGCAGTGGAAGCTGCAGTGGATTTGTATGGGAATAGGAGATTCATGGACTAGACATTACATACAGCAGGAAATGCAAAGAGTTATTTCAGCAATCATATGTAGAACAAAATCTTACCCAGGAATGATTAACTAAAGACGACTGTAAATCTAAAGATGAGAGATTTATAATTGCAGCGCAGGACAGTATACGACAGACAAAATGGTTTACATAATACTTAACAACATAGTTAATGACAGTGGATAAATATTAAAATGGTCCATCGAGTCTGCCTAGCAAATTGCTTAGGATAATGACTGCCTCTCCATGCTGACCACTCCTGTGCCTTCTGTTAAGGGTAATAACTGCTGCTCCATGCAGCTGCCAGCTACTCCCATGCAAACTGCTGCTCCATGCAGATACTCCCATGCAGAAATGTAAACTTTGAGTTTAACAAACGTTACTCTATTTCTTTATTTCCATTCTCTAGCCTCTAGGGATTTTCTATGTTTGTCCCATGCCTTTTTGAATTCCATTACCTTTCTTGTCTTCACACCTCTTCTGGGAGGGCATTCTATGCATCCACCACTCTTTCCATGAAGAAATATTTCCTGACTGTTCCTGAATCTTCCTCCATGGAGTTTCACATATTGTAATCCATTGGATTCCAGAAACTGCACTATCCTCTGTTTTAGCAAAGATTCCATTAATTTCAATTTGCTCACCACAGAGGTCAAACTAAATGGCCTGTAGTTCCCGGCCTCTTTCTTTCTTCCACTTTTGTAGAAAGGAAACATATCCCTCTGTCTCCAGTCCTCTGAAAGCAATTCCAACTTTAAAGAAGCATTGAAAAGGTCAGCCAACAGAGCTGTAAGAACATTTCTAAGTTCCCTCAGATGTATCCCTTCTGACCCCATTATTTATCTACTTTTAGTGTAAATAGCACCCAATGAACACACTTTCCTGAAAATATTTTGTGGTTTACCTCACATCCAATCTTATTTGTATTTGTTTTATGTAGTCTTAACTCTGGCCCTTCCACAGTCAACACCAATCAGAAATATTTGTTGAGCAATTCTGCTTTTTCTCATCACGCTCTACATATTCCTAATCTTCACCTTGATTCTCACAATGCTACTACTGCACTTCCTCCTATCACTAATATATCTAAACAAAAGTCTTGGCTTTGTTTTACTGTATTTGCTATTTTTCTTCCATTTACATCTTTGCATTTATTTGTTTGTTTGTTTGTTTTTATATACCGAAGTTCGTGGAAGACATCACATCGGTTTACAATTAAAATATAAAACAGACAGTTCAGAGTTTTGTTAAGAGAAACAGTAAAAATGCACAAATACATTTTAAATAAAGCATTTTAAAGAATATAATAAAATAGCAGCAAGGAAATCATGGGAGGTAAAAACAAAAATGTCATCATAAATTATGCATATGCTTGTTGAAAGAGTTAGGTTTTTATTCTCTTCTTAAATGTTTGAATATTTGGTTCTAATCTTAAAACCTGAGGTAAGGAGTTGTTCCATAATTGTGGCACTGCAAGTGATATAGCTCACTTCCTTACAGTGTTTAGGTATGCTGATTTGGGGGAGGGTATCAGTAAAGTCCCATTACTTGCTGATCTCGCAATTCTCTGTGGAGTATGGAAATCAAGGGCAGCAGTAAGCCATTCTACTTTGTCATTGTAAAGTGTCTTATGAATTAATGATAAAGTTTTGAAATGGATTCGATGTATTTTTGGAAGCCAGTGTAGTTCTTTTAGAATTGGAGTTATGTGTTCTGTTTTCCTAGTTTTGTTAGTATTCTGGCAGCTGCATTCTGCAGAAGTTGAAGGGGTCTGGTGGTAGATGCAGGAAGGCCTAATAATAAGGCATTGCAGTAATCAATTTTTGAAAAATAAGTGCTTGGAGTGCAGTTCTAAAGTCATTTTTATGAACCAGTGGTCTTAATTTTTTTAGGCCATGTAATTTAAAATAGCCATCCTTAAATAAATTATTTATCCAATATTTTAAGTTTAATTCACTATCAATTGTTACTTCAAGATCTTTGACTTCATGTGAAAAAGAATATCTGTTCGAAGTTGCTGTCCCTTTTAGTTTGGCTTGTTTATTTAATTTATGGCATAGTATGAGGAGTTCTGTTTTAGATGAGTTTAACGAAAGGCTCATTTATTTTATTTATTTATTTCGGATTTTTATATACCGGCATTCGAGATAGCAATCACATCATGCTGGTTCACATAGAACAGGGGTGCAAAGTAAAACATTAACTATAACAATTTTAACATTTATAATAAATTTATAATAAATTTATATTTATAAATTTATTTATTTAAATAAATTTATAATAAATGTTATAATAAATTATAACATTTGTGCTAATAGTTGGTTTATGGTGGCTAGATAGATTTCCCAAAGTTTTAGAGCAGATTCAATAGTGTCGGTGATCGGGATTAAGATTTAGACATCATCGGCGTAGATAAAATGAGTTAGTCCTAGCCCTGCTAAAAGCTTGCATAATGGAAGCATATATAATTAAAAAGTGTTGAGGATAGTGAAGATCCCTGCGGAACACCGTGGACAAGATCTATCTGTTTTGATTCGAAGACACTTATTTTAACTTTATATGATCTGTTTCTTAAATATGATTTGAACCAACGATAAGTGACATCTGTTAAACCAATTTCTTTTAGTCTATCAAGTAAGTATAGAGGTTAACCATATCAAAGGCTGCGGATATATCTAGCATTACTAGGGGTTACAATTAGCCATTGTCTAAGCCTCTCAGGAGGTTATCCATGAGGGAGACAAGTAGGGATTTTGTACTAAAAAAAATTTTGGAATCTGAATTGAGAGGGTTATAGAATATTGTGATTCTCTAAGTGTTCTGTAAGTTGTTGATTGATTACTTTTTCCATGAGTTTGGAAAGAAATGGCAGAATGGGGATGGGCCTAAAACGGATGGTCTGATAAGTTTAATTGGGTTTCTTCGGAATGGGTTTGATTACTGTTATGGTCCCGGGCCTTGCCCCAGTCCCTTCACCTACCTCGGGGCCGGCCCGGGCTGCTGCTACTCCTCCTCGGCCGACAAGGCCCATCCCGGCCTCTGCCGCAGCGATCCCTCATCGAGGGAGATGCCGTCGATCCTCGGTGCCTGGCCCTGCCCCCTAGGCGCGTGTGCTCAGGACTTAAAGGGGCCAGTGCGGGAAGAATGAAGATGGCTCACAGATGATGTCAGATGCTGCAGGGGTGCTACTAGTTGCTGCTTTCGATTACTGGCTTCTGACTCCGGCTCGTCCACTGGCTTCTGATTCTAGCTTCTGTCCACTGGTTCCTGACTACGGCTGTCATCCAGGAGGCCTCTCCTAAGTCCAAGTGGCTCGGGTCCTCATGAGCTCCTCTCAGGGGGACCACGGGCTTCCATTGGTGAAGTTCCAGTTGGCCTCCTGACTTCATCTCTACTCTTCTCTATCCTCTGGAACTCTTCTTCAGGCACCAACCCACAGGATACCGCATGTAAGTCCAAGTGGCTCGGGTCCTCACGGGCTCCTTTTGGGGGGACCTCGGGCTTCCAGTGGTGAAGATCCCTCCAGTCTCCTGCCCTGTACCGCCTCCCGTCTCGACTTCCACTGTGGGCCTTCCCACGGTGTGTCATCATCTGTCCCAGCCAGTTCAAGGGTCCACGAATCCAACAGTTTGCAAGGCCATGGACCCGGCAGACGTGGCGGGCTTAAAGGCCATCCCCGGAATTGCCCAATGTTTGCAGCAACAGCAAGTCTGCCTTGATACTCTGATGGTGACCTTAGACAGACTGGCCAATTGTATTGATGGAACACCTGCACTGGTACCTCCTGCGCCAGTTACCACGACCAATCCTGGACCAGCGACGCCCACAGAGCTGGCGGCACCCTCATGGTACTCGGGGGAAGCAAAGTACTGCCGCGGATTCCTCAATCAGTGTTTCTTCTGATTCAAGCTGCTGCCTTCCCAGTTTTCGATGGATCAGATTAAGACCAGTTATATTATTCTTTGTTGGACGGGAAGCCCCTGGCCTGGGCTTCTCCGCTATGGGAGTTTGTCTCTGCCATCCGACATATCTTTGAATTAGCCTTCTTCGCAGGCCCATGCCGCCTATGAGTTACTTCAGCTATGCCAAGCAAACCGGTTCCCTTGCCGAGTATGCGGTAGAATTCCGTACCCTGGCAGCCGAGCTAGACTGGAGGACGACAGCCTCCATGGCTATTCTGGAAGGAAGCTAGCGGCGAGGGACCCATCCCGGATGACCTGAACAGTCTGATTGATCTGGCTGGACGGGTGGGACCTCCGTATCCAATTGCCGTTTTCGGGAAGGGTGGTCCTGTCGTAAACCCAGTAATTCTGGGCCTACATTTCCCTGACCAGTACCCTGCTCCTCTGCCTTTCCCGGAACCAAGACGTAGAAGCCTATGCAGTTGGGTCGAGGTCCTATCTCGCAGGAAAGAGAGAAGAGGCGCCGCGCTCAAGGTCTGTGCCTACAATGCGGTGGCAAGGGGCACTTCCTAGCCCGATGTGGTGAGTGGCTGGGAAATGCCAGAACCTAGGAATCAATGGGGAGCTGACCCTAGGTATAACATGTTCCGCCTCTTCATGTACTGTACCGGTTACCCTCGTCTACCCTGGGGGTACGTTTGATATCCTGGCTTTGGCCGACTCTGGAGCTGGAGGGAATTTCATCCTCACAGACCTCATCCAGCAGTTGCAGATTGGGGTCCAACCCCGAATCCCTTCTATCCGGGTATCTTCTATTCATGGTACTCTCCTTCCGGGGAGCATTACTACCTGCACCAAGTCCTTGGTTCTTTGCACTGGCCTCTTGCATATGGAAGAGATCTCTTTCCTTATACCGGAGAAATCCATGCATCCCCTAATCTTGGCTTATCCATCTGGGCAGAAACACTCCCTAGTCATACACTGGGATACTCTTCAGAACGCATCTTGGTGCCCGTCTTGTTTGACTCTTGCCTGACGAATATTCCTCGTCCCAGTCTGCCTCTCTTGACCACACCCATGGCACTCCCACCACAGTACCAAGACTATGAAGGTGTCTTCTCTAAGGAGAAAGCTGAACTTCTCCTGGAACACCGGCCCTTTGACTGTGCCATAAACCTGGTTCCTGGCACTATGCCTTCCAGGGGGTGGGTTTACCCCTTGTCGCTTCTGGAAACTCGGGCCATGTCTTCGTATATTCAAGAGAATTTGGAAGAGGTTTCATTTGGCCCTCTAACTCCCCTGCCGGGGCCAGGTTCTTCTTTGTGGCCAAGGAAGGATGGGTCACTCCGACCCTGCATCGATTACAGTGGCCTCAACGCCATCACGTGACAGAACAGGTACCCTTTGCCTCTGATTCCAGAGTTACTAGACCGGCTGCAAGGAGCGAAGATCTTTACCAAATTGGACCTCCGGGGTGCCTATAACTTGGTATGGATATGACGCTGTGATGAATGGAAGACCGCCTTCAATACTAGAGACGGGCACTATGAATATTTGGTCATGCCCTTTGGCTTGTGCAATGCCCCGGCGATCTTTCAAAACCTCATGAATGAGGTCTTGAGGGATATGTTGCATACCTCGGTTATAATGTACCTCAATGACGTCTTGGTATATTCTAAGGATTTGTCCACGTACCATGTACAAGTGCAGCAAGTACTACAGAAACTTCAGGCCAATCATCTCTTTGCTAAGTTAGAGAAGTGCCAGTTCAAGCAGGAATCCTTGCCATTCCTTGGATATATAGTCTCAGCCACGGGCTTCCATATGGACCCTGATAAAGTGGCGGCCATTCGGGATTGGCCATAGCCGGTAAGGGTCAAGGCCCTACAATGCTTTCTGGGCTTCGCCAATTTCTATCACCAGTTCATACCCCATTACGCCCGGATGGTGGCACCACTTACGGCCCTTACCAGGAAGGATGCCGATGTGAAGAATTGGTCCCAGACGGCAATAGATGCTTTCCAAAGGTTGAAGGAAGCCTTTCTCCTTGATGTCTGTCTCACCATCCAAATCTGCAGCATCAGCTCATCGTGGAGGTAGACGCATCTGATTTTGCGGTAGGGGCTGTCTTGAGCCAGTTATCCACGAAAGGCAAATCCCTACCATGTTCCTATTATTCCCAAAAATTCTCTCCGGCGGAGAGAAATTATAGTATCGGCGATAAGGAGCTCCTGGCCATCAAGCTCGTGCTGGAGGAGTGGCAGAAATGGCTGGAGGGGGCCCAATACCCCATGATCGTCTATACGGATCACAAGAACCTGGAATCCCTGTGCCGAGCCCAACACC
>NW_021821416.1:0-3936 GCF_901001135.1 Rhinatrema bivittatum | reverse complement strand
TTAATTCTTGACAAGCGTGATGGTTGCTCTTCTATAGCCAGTTCAATTTCCTCCTCCGGTACAGGCCAGCCTCCAAGAACATTAGAGTGGACGCCCTCTCACATATGGCTGAAACAGAGGATAACCCGGATCCGCTCCGTTATATCCTCGATCCAGCCAAAGTCCTTCTTGCAGCTTCAGAGGTGGTTCCTATGGGTAAGACGGTCGTACCCGTTCACCTGCGCAAGAAGGTATTGTCATGGGACCATGACTCCTTGACCGCAGGGCATTCAGGGGTCGCTCAGACTTTGGATCTGCTGACCAAATATTACTGGTGGCCTTAGGTAAGGAGAGATGTTTGTCTTTATATCAGCTCCTGCCCGACCTGTGCTCAACAAAAGATGCCGACTGGTCACCCGTGGCGACCATTACCTATTCCCACCGAGCCATGGACTCATTTGTCGACGGACTTCATCGTGGACTTGCCACCTTCTGAAGGGAAAACAGTGATATGGGTCACGATCAACAGGTTTTTGAAGATGGCCCACTTCGTCCCCCTCACTAAATTACCAACGGCACCTGAGCTTGCTAGTCTTTTCGCCCAGCACATCTTTCGCCTACACGGACTTCCTCTCCATATTGCCTCCGACTGGGGCTCACAGTTCACGGCTAAATATTGGAGAGCACTCTGCAAGAAGTTTGGGGTCCATTTGGACTTCACGACCGCCTTTCATCCCCAAGGCAATGGCCAAGCAGAGCGCACAAACCAGACCTTGAAAGCCTTCCTCAGAGCCTTCGTGGGAGACCTACAAGATGATTGGGTGGCTTTTCTCCTGTGGGCAGAATTCTCCCACAACCACCAAAGGCATTCGGCCACCGGTAGGCCTCCCTTCCAGGTAGTCTATGGGAGACGTCTCCGTCCCATCACCAGCCATGCAACTCACAGCCCAACAGCTACACAGCCTCTGGGGCTCTACTCGGGAAAAATGTCAATGCACGGCAATCACGGCAAAGAGGTATGTGGACCATCTACAACACCCAGCTCCAACATTCCTTCCCGAGGACAAGGTATAGCTAAGTATCAAATACCTTCGCCTGCGGCTTTCTTCGATGCGCTTGCTCCGAGGTACATTGGCCCGTTCCCTATCACGGAACTGGTGAGTGTGGTCTCCTACCGGCTTCGCCTTCCCTCTACGCTCAGGGTTCATAACGTTTTTCATGTCTCGTTGCTCAAGCCATTGGTCTTGTCCGTCTTCCATAACAGGATCCCTGCATCCATCGCTCCCGCAGCCCAGGAGGATATGGTCTATCAAGTAAAGGACATCTTGGATGTATGGTTCCACCATCGTAGATGGGAGTACCTCCTTTCCTGGGAGGGCTACGGCCCCAAAGAGAATACGTGGGAAGCGGCCTCTAACATCCTGGACAAGGGGCTGCTCCACCAGTTCCACTTGGACCATCCTGCTAAGCCCAAGCCTCCGGGAAGGGGGCATAGGAGGGGGTTACTATTACGGTCCCGGGCCATGCCCTGGTCCCTTCACCTACCTCGGGGCCGGCCCGGGCCTCTGCTACTCCTCCCCGGCCGGCAAGGCCCATCCCGGCCTCTGCCGCGGCGCTCCCTCCTCGAGGGAGACGCTGTCAATCCTCGGTGCCTGGCTTCAGCTCTACTCTTCTCTATCCTCTAGAACTCCTCTTCAGGCACCGACCCACAGGAGACCGCATGTAAGTCCAAGCGCCTCGGGTCCTCACGGGCTCCTCCTGGGGGGGGACCTCGGGCTTCCAGTGGTGAAGATCCCTCCGGTCTCCTGTCCTGTGCCGCCTCCCATCTTTGACTTCCACTGTGGGCCTTCCCACGGTGTGTCATCATCTGTCCCAGCCTGCTCAAGGGTCCACGAATCCAACATTACTGCACATTTTATGTTATCAGGAAAAGTACCTTGGTTTAGAGAAACATTAATGATGTCAGCTAGCGGTTTAGCAATTATGTTGGGGACCAACTTAAGGGATTTGATGGATATTGCGTCAGCAGGATGGGTAGCAGTGTTCATTTTTCTGATGAAGATCTCAACTTCAGTAGAGGAAATATTTTCAAAGGTGGACCATGTTATCTCTTGATTATTGGTAATGTTATCTTAATAGTCTTATCTATGTGGATGTTTTTTTATTAGATTAAGGGTTTTATCTCTTCAAAATTTTGCAAGCTCCTTGCATTTGTTTTCAGCATTTTCTTGAGGTGTTAAATTTGGCATGGGATAGGTCAGCAACATAGGAAAATAGAACTCTTCGGTTGTATTGGTAGTTATGAATGTTTTTTGAAAAGTAATCTCGTTTAGTCTTGTCAATATTTGATCTGTATTTATGGAGCATGGTCTTATAAATGCCTAGCATAGAGAGTGTAGGATTTTATGCCCCATGAAGTCTAAAGGGCAGGACCGTAAACTGGAAGTGTCCTCCCGGTGTTGAGAAATTCGTCTTCTCCTTCGCAGTTGGCGCCAGGGGAACTTGCAAGTATCCCTTTGTCAAATCAAGTTGGAGATGAACTGGCCAGTTCCTAAGCATTCAATGAGTTCATCCAAGCGGGGCATCGGGTATGTGTCCAACTTCGAAGCTTCATGGACCTTCCGGAAGTCAATACAAAACCGGATACTACCATCCGGTTTAGGTACCAGTACAATAGGTGAGGACCAATCGCTATTGGATTCCTCTATTACCCCAAGTCTAAGCATTTCTTTCACCTCAGCTTCTACAACCTGCCTCCTGGCTTCGGGAATCCAGTAGGGCCGTTGTTTAACTATTACTTCTGGGGTTGTAATAATGTCGTGACAAGCTAAGTGAGTTCTCCTGGGCATAGTCGAGAAGACATCTTTATTCTGAGTCACCAGTTTATCTAGGTCCACTTTCTGCATTGTGGAGAGTTGGTCCCCATATGGGATAATCCAGGGCCCGGAAGTTTATGAAACGTCTGGACAAAAGTCATCTTCTTGGACCAGGCTGCAAGTTGGAGCAACCCATTTTTTTTAGTAGATTTACGTAGAAGATCTGGGCCTTCTTCCATTTGTCGGGTTGTGCCACTTTATAATCCACCGGGCCCATCTTCTCCCGTACCTCATACGGACCTTGCCAACGGGACAGCAATTTACTTTCTGAAGTTGGTACTAACACTAGTATGTGGTTTCCCTGCTGGAAGACCCGATGAACAGCGGATTGGTTATATTGCCGGGCTTGAGTAGCCTGGGCCTTTTCCAGGCATAGTCAGGCAGCCTCCCCTGCCCTCCACAGACATTCCTGCATCTTGATCACATAGTTGGCCAAATTCCATCCAGAGTTGGGTTCCTCCTCCCAGGTCTCTCGTACTACATCCAGGATTCCCCATGGTCTTCTACCATACAATAATTCAAATGGGGAAAACCCGGTCGAACTTTGAGGGACTTCCCAAATGGCGAACAATATATATGGCAAGAGTAAGTCCCAATTCTTGCCATCTTCTGCGATGAACTTCCTCAATATCTGCTTGAGAGTTTTTTGTTAAAACGCTCCATGAGCCCAACACTTTGTGGATGGTAAACTCATGTTCGCAGGGTTTTTTACCTGCAATAATGCATAAACTTGCTTCATCACTTTAGAGACAAATGGGGTCCCTTGGTCGGTTAATATCTCTTTGGGTAACCCCACCCAGGAAATTACCTCCACCAAGGCCGTGGCTATTGTTTGAGTCTTCATATCTCGTAGGGAAATAGCTTCTGGATATCTGGTCGCATAGTCGAGAATGACCAGGATATATTTGTTCCCACGCCTAGACCTTTCTAAGGGGCCTACCAAGTCCATAGTGACCCTCTCAAAAGGTGTCTCTATAATTGGCATGGGCACTAGGGGAGCTATGTGCTTTGCTGCCGGTCTGATCAGCTGACAGGTAGGGCAGGACTGACAGTAGTCCTGAACGTGTCGATTCAAGCCAGG
>NW_021821415.1:0-73447 GCF_901001135.1 Rhinatrema bivittatum | reverse complement strand
ATTTTCAGCAAGAAAAATTGTATGTCATCAGCAAATAATTTATAACATACCCCTAATCCAGCAAATAATCTGCAAAGTGACATCAGATATATGTTAAATAGGATGACCAACAGTGTGGAACCCTGTGGAATACCAGTAGGGACACGTTTCCAAGAAGATATTGATGACATAATTAATATTGCTGAGTGAAGTCAGAGATGTATGAGCTAAATCACTCCAGGACAGCACCAGATATTCCTGTTTCAGCCAGATGAGAGAGATGAATCCGAATATTTAGGGTATCAAATATGGAAGAAATATCTTCTGACATAATTTATACCACTGTCAAACCCTTGTCTAATTGAATCCAAGATGGACAGAATCAGATTTTCAATGCCGTTAAATGTTTTTGAGTGCTAAGGAGCTTGTAGCAAGGGAAACTCTTCTTTCATATGTTCGACTTTGAAGGTAGCAGCAAAGATAACTGACAAGTGATTTTTACAGTTTTTTCCTTTAATATTTCCTATGGAGGATATTTGTATTTGGTTTTGAGTGATTTTTAATGGGATAGAAATAGTAATTTTTTGAATTTAATAAAAATGATTTAATAGAAATGATTTTTTTGAACTTGACAAATGAATGAAACTGTTGGCGTTTCTTATTGATACTGCTTGTGGCCCATTGCGAGGCGAGAGGTAGCAGATGTACAACCAGCTACACCAGTTACTTCTGATCCTGTGTTCATTGTAAACTTTTAGAATTGGTCTAAAAGATTTTGGTTTTTGTGCTCTTTTTTCTTTATTTGGATTATATTGAAGGGCTATCTGTTTTTGTTGTTTTTAGTTGATTAAATATCACCATTTCAATTACTTTTGCAAGGAATGGATGGGACAAATAATTAGAAAAATCAGAAGGGTCGACAGAAGGTTTCTTTATAACTGGATGAACCAATGCATGCTTTAAAGACGGTAAAATGGTAAAATGCTCTCAGCCAATGAAATATTTAGTCTTGGAAATGTAAGTGCAAATGTCCTCCCAAATTGCTTTTAATAGCACTGTAGGACAGGGATTCAGTGGGCATGATGAAAGATTCATCTTATTAATAATTTGGAGAACCTCACCCTCTGTTAATTGTTATGATGCCACTTGCGGAGTGTTCCGTCCGTTGGTCTCAGACGGCTTTGACCTCTGTGCCTCACCTTTCTTCCTAATCTCTCTTCTCTAACCTTGGGAAGATGGCTGTGTCTTCATGCCGCTCTCTCCGGCGTCCCCGGAACGGCAATGGCAAGGCTATCTGCCATGTTTCTCCTGAGGGCCTCCTAGGGTGCGCGCGCGCATGCCAACCACATCTTTATCCACGTCATGGTGGGAACCTCTGGGGCGTCCCCCTTGAGTGACGTCACGCCATCTGGGTATTTAGCCTGCCCTTCGTTTGCTATCAATTCGAGTTAGCAAGGATTGGAATGCCTCTGGTCTAAGCTACTCTACCGTTTCCTTGCTGCCGCTGGAAGCTCTCTCTGCCCTTCGGGGTCATTAATCTAACCTGGGTACCCACTCCTCGGGGGTCCTATGCTTTCTTTCAGGTGCCTATCTGGGATACTAGGTACTCACTCCTTGAGGGCCTGCTCTCCCTGCCTTGGTGCCTGCAAGCCAACTACTTCTGCCTGCCGGGATCTCCAACAATACAGCTACCAACCTGCAGGCCGATACAGTACAGTGCACTCCAGGGGAGCGCATTGTTAACTGGCATTTGGACGCGCGTTTTCGACACGCTAGCTTTACCCCTTATTCAGTAAGGGGTAATAGTGCGTCGAAAATGCGCGTCCAACACTCCCAAGACTAATAGCGCCCGCAATATGCAAATGCATGTTGATGGCCCTATTAGTCATTCCCACGTGATACAGTAAGTAAAATGTGCAGCCAAGCCGCACATTTTACTTTAAGAAATTAGTGCCTACCGAAAGGTAGGTGTTAATTTCTGCCGGCGCCGGGAAGTGCACAGAAAAGCAGTAAAAATTGCTTTTCTGTACACCCTCCGACTTAATATCATGGCGATATTAAGTCGGAGGTCCTAAAAGTTAAAAAAAATAAAAATTTAAAATGGGCCCACGGCTCACGGGTTGAAAACCGGATGCTCAATTTTGCCGACCAAATTGAGCATCGGCTGTCAAACCCGCTGACAGCCGCCGCTCCTGTCCAAAAAGAGGTGCTAGGGACGCGCTAGTGTCCCTAGTGCCTCTTTTTACCGCCGGCCTTAATTTAAATATTTTAGTTTACTGAATCGCATGCACAGGACACTGCGCCCGCTCTCCCGCGAACTTTACTGTATCGGCCTGTTAGTGGGTAATCTAACCTTTGTCAGTCTGTCTCAGTCAGCACTGGGAACCTGCATCCGGAACTCCCTATACCACCGTGTGCTGCTAACATCTACAATTGTGGGACAGGTCTCCTCTGCCAAGGGCCCCTAGACTGCTTCTACTGGATTACCTCACTACTGCCACCTCTAGTGGTATCATCCAGCTGTATAATAAAAGACAAATCTTCTGTTTTTTCGTGTCTCGAGTCTAGCCTAGTACTGCGGTTCCTCACGGGGCTCCTCCCCGTGGGAGTGGCCATCACCGCAGTACCCAAGAATCCACTCCAACACCTCAAAACCATAACAGATTGCTAACTCCATGGATTCGGCTCAGCTCACCACATTGCAAGCTATTCCAGGCCTGGCCCAGCGAATCTCCGAACAACAGAACTCGCTGGATAACTTGACTACTGCCTTTAACCAGTTACACGCACAGATGAATACACTGACCACCACAGGTAAAGACGTTACACCGCCAGAAGTGACCATCAAGACTACTGTATCTCTATCTGCTCCAACACGCTTCTCAGGTGAAGTTTGGAAATGAAGAGGATTTATCAATCAATGTTGCATGCACTTTTCTCTGCAACCTAATCATTTCCCTACAGCTTATGCCAAGACCATCTATATCCTGTCTTATCTGGGCGGAAGAGTGTTGGCTTGGGCCTCTCCGCTGTGGGAGTGCAATAACCCTATCCTGAGTGATCTTGCTGGGTTCCTTGAACTGTTCAGATCAGTATTCGATGACCCTGTCTAGTACACGACAGCAGGATCTACGTTGGTTCATCTAAAACAAGGTAATAAACCTTTGCCAGACTTCGCCATAGAATTCAAGACGTTGGCCTCAGAATTACATTGGGACCCTAGATGCCTGAAGACCCTCTTCTTTGAAGGCCTGAACTTCCGGTTAAAAGATGAGCTGGCGGCTCGAGAGATGCCTGAGACCTTAGCAGAACTAATGAAGTTGGCAACAAGGATTGATCACAAACTTCATGACAAGGTTCAAGAGGTCAAGAGTCCCAGAAGGCCACTTCAGGGAGAGACTCGAGTCAAGTCTGTACCCAGGTACCTCAGGTCCTGTTGCTGGCGAAGAAGAACCAATGCAATTAGGCCGCAGTCATTTGACTTCTAAAGAGAGAAGAACGCGAAAGAGGTTGGGACTATGCATGTATTGTGGACAAGCTGGTCATGCTGTACAAACATGCCCTATATGTCCGGGAAACTGGCAGAGCTAAGTCCTGTGGGAGGACTCTCCTTAGGTCTAACTGCACCCTCTCCTCCACTCTCTTTTTCTGTATCCTTAATCTGCGGACCTCTAGAATACCAGACCCTTGCCTTAGTGGACTCTGGGGCAGGGGGAAATTTCATTTTGAAATGTCTAGTGGAACATTTGTGGATCCACACCACTACCATGACATCTCCGCTACTTTTGTCTATTCATGGGGAGCCCTTACCGGGTGAAGTAACCCTGCTCACTGAACAGTGAACTTAAGTACCGGTGCTCTTCATACAGAGACTATTTCCTTCTTTGTGCTAAAGAAGGCCATGCACCCTTAGTACTTGGACTACTGTGGCTGCAGAAACATATGCCACAATTTAACTGGGCCACTTTGGAGCCCCTGGACTGCTTCTACTGGATTACCTCACTACTGCCACCTCTGGTGGTATCATCCAGCTGTATAATAAAAGACAAATCTTCTGTGTTTGCTTGTTTCGAGTCTAGCCTAGTACTGCGATTCCTCACGGGGCTCCTCCCAGTGGCAGTGGCCATCACGGCAGTACCCAAGAATCCACTCCAACATCTCAAAACCATAACACAGAGCCCATCCAGCAAGCAGCTTCTCACCTCCCGTGCTATGCTGCACTGGTCTGGCAGGCGCCCGACTGCCTTTGGTCCATCTTTGCGGCCTGACGCCGCTGTTGTCACTTCTCCGCAACGTGGAGCCACTACCACCGCCACCGTCCGCAGCAGGAAGGGCCACTGCAGTTTCCTCTTCTTCACGGCATGGAGTCACTGCTAGACACTCCTCTTTTTGGCCCCAGTGCTGCCACTGTCTCTGCCTTCACATGGCGGGAGTGCCACTGCTGTTTCCTCCAGCTATGCGGCAGGAATGCAGTTGTCACTGCAGCTCCCCTCCTGCCTGTCCCTGGGCTCCTCTAGGTATACGCGTGTGCCTCAGCACTTTAGTTAAAGGACCAGTGACAGGAAAAGCCCCGTGGCCCCAACAGATGATGTCATCATTCTGTTCCTTCACTAGCCCTATAAAAAGGCTCTCCTCCACTTCCTCGGGGCCTTTGCAACGGATCTTCATGGTTGTCCATGGTCTCTTCTCTGGTCAAGGTCCTCCATGGTCTTCTTGTGTCTAGATGGCTCTTCGTTGGATGTTCTTTGGATGTTCCTGATTTTGTTCCTCGTTGGATCTCCTTCATCACCAGTTCCATGTCTGGGTCCTGATGTTCCAGCCTCTGGATCTTCATCCTGCTTCCAGGTTTCCTTCTTTTCCACTTTCCCTGGTGTGCCACCATCGTGGTCTGTGACCAGCCCATGGGGGGCTGTGTAGGGTGCTTCATGGCACAAAGCCTGTCTTCATCTAAGAACATAAGAAGATAAGAAATTGCCATGCTGGGTCAGACCATGGGTCCATCAAGCCCAGCATCCTGTTTCCAACAGAGGCTAAACCAGGCCACAAGAACCTGGCAATTACCCAGCACTCTGCAGTACAATTCTATGGAATGCCCTTGCTTTTAACATTGAGGTCTATTCCCGAATCCGAGTTCTGAATCCTGAGTCTTGAATCCTGAGTCTTGAATCCTTGAATCCTGTTCCTGATCTTCGGAGTTCCTTGTTCCATGCCCTAGAGTTCCATGTTCCATGCCCTAGACTCAAGCCAGAGTCTGCTCCACTTCAGTATGGTCCTTGACCAGCCACGAGCGGCTGTGTAGGGCGTGCCTCAGCATAGACCTCTCCTGAATCTTTGTCATGTTTCCAGCTTCAAGCCTTCATTTTCTCGTCTGAATAGGGCACGCTGCGGTGCAGTACTCACTCTATACCAGTGCCTGAATCCAAGCCTGAGTCTTCCAAGTTCCTCAAGTCCTCAACTGAGTCTTTCAAGTTCCTCATTTCCATGTTTCATCTTGTTCCTGCCCTCAGCCTTTGTCTGGCCTCACGCATTCTTCGTTCCCAAGCGGCAGGTCTAGAAGGGCTACCGAGTGGCTGGAGGGCAACTCTTGAGACAAGTATTGCATTGCTGGGTCTGACCTGTGCTTGTAGGTTCAGTGGAGGCCTGAGCCTGCCTTGTTCCAGATCCTATGATGTTCCACGTCTTGATCCTGGACCAGCCTTGTTCCAGTTCCAGCCTGAACTTGGACATGCTCACCTCCCACAGTGTGTGCCTTGGGGCTCTTCCCTGAGCCTTGCCATGGTCCAAGGGCTCATATCCCTCCAGTGGAAGCGACCGCACCCCCATGATCACATTAATGATGCAAATCTGTCCAATTTTGTCCCATTCACTCTATTTAAAATAGTTGTTTCAGGCTCAGAGCTGAATTGCTTACATATATCAGCAAGGAAGTCGGTCTAGCAAAGCCATGAGGAATATAAAACAAAAAAAGCCGAAGTCCTCAGGAGTATTTATTAGAAAGGCAATATTCCAGTAAGTGCCCGACTCAAGGCCTGAGTTTCACCCAACTATGGGCTGCTTCAGGGGCTGTTCATGACAGATTTTGTCAATTGACAGGAAACAATACAGCTATCTCATACTTCATCCAGTAAAACAAAATCATTAGTAAAAGATGTGTTCCAATTTGTTTATGAAGACACTTTAAAACTTGCGTAATGCAGGTACATTCAAAATTGTACAATAGCGTCAAGCTACTTACATATATGTTGCATTGTGACAATATTTCCTCAGTTTGTTCTACTCTCCACTGTCTCCAGTTCTAAACCAATAACCCAAACACTGTGTGATCTGGAGCAATTTCATTCAATTTTGAATGTACCTGCATTACACAAGTTTTAAAGTGTCTTCATAAACAGCCTGTAGTCGGGCAAAACTCAGGCCTTGAGTCGAGCACTTACTGGAATATTGCCTTTCTAATAAATACTCCTGAGGACTTCAGCTTTTTGTTTTATATTCCTTACATATATCAGCTACATGTTCCATAAAGAAGGCTGAAAAATCATCACAATGATCGGGAATAAAAGCAGAATTCTGATTGATTAAGGCTGTATTTGCACTGGTTAGCTGTTTAATCGTTAAAAGCTCACAAAAGTTATTGTCAGACAGCTGGATCCAACGAGTAAAATACACTTTTTTGTCAAATTAATCATAGCCCTATAGTTGATAGAAATGACCAAAAAATTTTCAGATGATAAAGACAAGGATATTTATGCCATCACCATTCATATTGACATAATGGATGTTTTTCATCTTTTAGAATAGCTGTATACCATGGCTCAATCTTTGGATGACATTGACAACAAGGTCTTTGAGGTGCTAAATTATCAACAACAGCAGAGCAAAGTCCTATCTATGTTCTTCTGAAGATACATCATTGTAAGGGAAGGCAGCCTGCTGCAGAAGTAAGTGAGTCGTCATTTGGACAGATTCAAATAGGTCCATGTCAGCAGACAAGACTGGTAGCATACCTAGATTTTAAAACTTTGGACAAATTTCTGGAGGACAAGTACATTAACAATAATAAGCGAGGTAGACTTGGGGACTGCCAGCGATTACTTTTGCGAGTGAGCAACAGAAGTGGATCTCCTTATTTGGATCTGATAGAACTTCCAAATGCCCTGCATTGGCCACTATCAGAGCTAAGATGCTGGGCTCGATGGACCAGTGGCCTGTCCCAGCATGGCACTCAGGGCCAGTGATAGCTTTTTTGCTGCCCCCTCTTGGTTCTATTTATCTTTTTTTAATGCTATATATTTAATTGTTTTTCCAATAACCAACACACAATAGAAAGAATCTGTCTAATCTCAGTCTCATTCACATTTTCTATCTCATTTTCACTCAGTTTGTTCTAGGCTTCCCTTTCCTGCTGGAAAGAGCCCAGCTCCCCACCAGCAATTCAAAATTTAAAAACTGACACACTCTCAAACCCATTTTGCCCCATCTATGGATCCAAAATGCTTGGCCTGCCTGTTGGAAAGGAAAAATGGCACTGCTTGACTGTTGGGTGTGGGCTTGGCCTGCAGAAAGCCATGAGTAAACTGAATTAGGAATACAATTTAGTAACTTCACATTCCAAAATAGCACTAATTGCCAGCACTCAAACAGTAACAAATCTATCAATGAAAAGTCAAAACTGAAAATATTACACTGGGTCAGAATAAGCCAAGTTGCTATAAATACCTACAGAAAAACTACACACTAGCAGAACACAGACAAACTTTCACCAAATACAGAATAAAGAGACCATAAAGTGTAAATAAAGATGTGAGGACAAAAACTGAACAGGATGCCTCAAAAAGCCAGATTCTGTATGCAGTGCAACAATGGAAAAACAGAAACATCACCATGCTTCATAAAACAGCAAACAATATACTAAAGAAATATAAATCAATAGTAAAACCATACCAATAAAAGAATAAATATTTCAAAACAGTTGATGAATAGAATTACATCCAATAATTAAAATCTTAAAAAATTCTCCAACACCAATAAAATATTTCAAAACAGCAAACCTCAAATAACACCCAATAATCAAAACTAATAAGGATAAAAAATCCTTTGCTCTCCATGCTTGGGAACTCTTGATTTCCCATCACCTTGAGATTACTGAGGATTAGTGGGAGGGTGGGGGGCTGGGGTGGGCAGCTGGGAGGAGGAAGCAGCTGCATAAACGTTTCCTAACACACACACACACACACAGTTGTACAGGCATGCTCTCTGGTGCCTCTCTCACTTCTTTGCTCCTTTGACTGCTGTTATGTTGAGTTCTGCTGGCAGCCCACACATGCTTCTTTCATCTTTTCCTTTCTTTGGCTGCTGGCAGGATGAGTTCCACTGGTGAATCCACTGGGGCCTTTCTCTTTGGCTGAGCCTATCCATAAGGAGCATCGTAACGCAGAAGAGCAGGACCAGACGGAGTCAGGGGCAGGAGCCCATTTGGCCGTTCCTGCTGGTATGCCAGCCTTGCAAATGTATTCAAAATTTGCAGGACTGGTACTTCCTGTATGCTGGCTTGTGATCAGGATACAGGAAATACCAGCCCCACAGATTTTGAATACATTTGCAAGGCTGGCACACCAGGAAGAATGGCCAAAAAGCCTCCCTCTTCTTCCTCTTGTCTGGGTTCAGGTCATAAGTAAGCCTAGGTGTGGTGTGTGTGACTGCTTAAATAACTCTGTGTGGCTGTGTATGCACTTACCATAGACGGAACATTGGAAGTGAGCAAGGGTGACAGTGTCAACTGCTCCTATCCAGGTCTCAGTGAGACATAGGATGAGGTGGGATTTGCTGTTTGCAGATTGTACATTGAGCTGCCCATTGTTTTACATTTTCATATTATATACTTAGCAAACATTTTGAGATCAAAATGGGGAGGTACTGGTAATATTTAAAACTATGTCATGAAAAGCATTTCATGCGTCATTCTAAGAGGCTGATGTACTAAGTTGAAATGTGATTTCTCCAACAGGTTTTCTGCATAACATTTTTCACAAAATGCCCACAAACACTAAACTTTGGGCCTTTGGCACAACATTTTTCATGAAAACACCTTTTTCAGGAATATTTTGTAAAACTTCACTTTGCAATAGTAAACTTTCATAAGTATAAACGTTTATTCAGATGCCTCATTATGAGCTGCTGTGATGCAAAACCATGCAAAGCAGCTCATTTACATAGAATTTTGTGACCAAGGGCACACGAAAAGACTTTGCAGGCTCATTTTTGCAAAAAAAAAAAAAAAAAAAGTACACTTTAAGAAGTGTAGTTACTTTTCTGGCTGGGCCAGGGAAGAAACAGTTCATATGAATTGATGTAGGGACTTGAAAGGGTTTTGCAGCCCATGAGAGATGCCCCATTTAGGGATATATATTCATTTGAAACAAATGGGTAAAATGCAACAAATGAGACCAATTTTATTTCATTTGTGGATCCCCAAAATGAATGAAGGATGCCCACAAATGTAAACAAAAAGTTTTGTTTCATTTGCTTATTTTTCCCATTCAAGTCTATGTTTCATCCAAGTATATGGCTGTTCTGAACAAGCAGAAGGTGCAGGCAGGGACTAACTGGTAAATACAGTAACCAGCTCTTACTTGTGCTTAGTTGGAGCTGAGGCAGAAGAAGTTAACAAGGAGACTGGATGGAGGCCAAATCATGGTGAAACATCTTTTAACTAGTCTATAGCTACCAATACCATCTGGATCAAGTGATGCTGATGACCTCCCACTGAAAGGTCAAAGCAGGATTATTTAGATGATCACCAAAACTTGGATATGTACCAGTATAGTTTCCACAAGAATCTGAGTACTGAGGTCTTGTTGCTATCAACATTTGATATAGTATGACGTGCTTTCAAGGGCTGCACTTGTATTTTCTTCTTTTATTAGACATATCTTCAACCTTTGACACTATAAACTACTATATACCTTTAGTTCACTAGCAGGAGATAGGCATTGCCAGCAGCCCTGGATTTGTCAATAGGCACCATTTATACCTGTGCCTAGGGTGGCAAACATTTAGGGGCAGCAAGCTGGCTAAGATTTGCTGCCTTCCAGCTCTGCTGAATCTCATTCAGCAGAGAATAGTCTTCTGCTACCCTGTAACAGATTTTTACAGGACGTGGGGGGGTTAAAGCTAAATTTAAAGCCAGAAAAAAGCTGGGCTACATAAAAAGAGCAATATAACTAGTAAGAAAAAGGAGGTGATAATGCCCTTGAACAGACCTCACCTGGAGTACTGTGCTCAGTTCTAGCACCCGTATCTCAAAAAGAATAGAGACAGGATGGAGGTGGTCCTGCATCGGAAGACTTATGAGGAGAGGCTGAATGATCTAAATATGTATACCTTGGAGGAGAGGAGATGCAGGGGCAAAATGATACAGACCTTCAGATACCTGAACGGTTTTAATGATGCATAAACTACAAACCTTTTCTGTTGGAAAACAGACAGTAAAACTAGGGGTCACAAAATGAAACTCCAGGGGGTGACACAAAACCAACATCAGGAAATATTTCTTCACAGAGAGGGTGTTGGATGCCTGAAATGCCCTTCTGGAAGAGGTGGTAAGGTCAAAAACAGTAAACAAATTAAAAAAGGCATGGGATTAACACTGTGGATCCCTAAAGACTAGAGCATGGATATGAAGAAAAGAGCATGAAGTGTCAGTTACTATCCTTTACCAATTAGCCTTCATGGTTTTCATGTAATTGCACCTAGGGATGTGAATCGTTTTTCTGATGGATGAAAATATCGTACGATATTTTCTCATCCGTCAGATATCGGGGGGTCCCCGAAAGTGATAGGAAAACCCCTCAAAATTTTTCGTGTGGTTTTCTTATCGTTTTGGGGGAAGGGGAAGAAAGGGCAGACAAACTGCCCCCCCCAAACCCACCCCGACCCTTTAAATCTAATTAGTTAGAATCTCCCACCCTCCCGATCCCCCCAAAACTTTCTTAAAGTACCTGGTGGTCCAGCGGGGGGCCTGGGAATGATCTCCCGCTCTCGGGCCATCGGCTGCCAGTAAACAAAATGGCGCCGATGGCCCTTTGCCCTTACCATGTGACAGGGGCTATCGGTGCCATTGGCCGGCCCCTGTCACATGGTAGGAACAATGGATAGGCAGCCAATAAACAAAACGCGATTGGGCCCGATGGGAAAAAACCCACATGTGAATCTGAACCGGAATCTGAACCGATTCCGGTTCCGATTCACATCTCTACTATCAACTGATGATTTTTTTCCGTTCTTCAGGCTCTGGTCATTTCTGTTGTAATGCGCTATATCTTGGCCTAACTGACAGCTCTCTTAAACGGCTGCAGATTGTTCAAACTCAACGGCATGCAATTCATCTGGAAGTGGTCTTTGACAACTTATTATACAAGTTTTACAGTTTCTCCACTGTCTTACTATTTGCTGCAGCATTAATCCATAAAATGCTTAACACTCATGCTGTTACTGTTTTGAATTCCATGCTACAAAAAAATCATCCTGGCAGGTCACTATGTTTTTCCAACAAAAAAGGCCTTCTGGATAGGGTTAACAACTGTCCTGATTTTTTTCTGGACTGCAAAGAATTTTGAGGTACTGTACTGAAAAAAAGAGAGGGATAAAATGTTCTGAAATGTCCTGATTTTATTCCTCCAGCTGCAGGTTAACATCCAAGCATCTCCTGTGATGGTACAATACAGTGTGTGATTTAGTAGCTATGCTAAATTCAGTATGCGTTGGATACATTTTTTTTTTTGTGTGTCACTTGCTTAGACTTCCGTCCATAATTTAATCATAGGCTCTTGGACAGGTAAAAGCAAACCTTTTTTGGATTTAAAAAGGTTTGAAGACTAGTGGTCAGAATGTTAGGACCAAAGAGGTAGGCCCAGGCGTAACATCAGAAAATATTTCTGTACAGAAAAGGGTGATGGATGCATGGAATAACTTCCTAGTGGAGCCAATAGAAGCAAAAACAATAACATTTCAAGAAAGCACAGAACAAGTACCAAGGATCATTAATTGCAAAGAACTGAGGGGAAAATCCGAGATCAGCTGGGATCTACGGCACTGTAGCAGCAAGCAACCTGGGTGGACTAGATGAGATCTTATCTGCTTTTATATTCTCTGTTTCTGTGTTTTTCTAATGGTGCAGAGTGTTAATAGGTCGCATGTGCTTAAACTCCATTAGCAAAGATTTTAAACAGTATCTTCACATGTTTGGAAATGTGATGGTTGAAAGTTGGCAACCCTACTGCTGAAATTTCCCTCCCTGTGTTATGCACAACATGGTGAAACTCAAGATAGAGCATTTTCAATTGCTGGGCCAATACTATGGAACTCACTTCCTGAGCAGATCCACCTAATTGTCTTCCTCAAGCAGTTTAGAAAACAATTAAAAACTTACTTATTTACTTTAGCATATAAAACTTCTAAATGATGGACATGATGCTCTAGGACTTATTGATAGTGATAATGAGCCAATTATCCTTCCCACCTGCCATTGTTTGTTTTATGTCTTTTTATAAATTATGTGTGCTTTATGTTATCTGCTGTGAACGTAGGATATGCATGGAATATACATTTTTTAAATACATAAATAAAATAAAAACATATGCAAAAAAACTCAATTTGCTCTTTTGGAATTTGCAGAGAAGTATCTCTTTTCAGAAGCTCTATGAGAATTAAAGAAAAGCTTTAAAAAAGTAAACATTAGCATTGGCAAAATACTTTTTCTGATCTCTGCTGCAGCCAGTGATCTTACTCACTGTGACAAAGACAGAGACAGTGGCACTGCTTTCTGTGCTCACTGTGGCCATGTTAGGAGTGGAGTGGAGATTGAAGCTTTGCCAGTGATTTTTGTACAGTGAAGTACAGTAAGGTTATGTGCAGACAGACTGAATGAAGAGAATTATAGCTTTGCCAGCCTTCTTGGTTATGTTTCTGTGTGAGCAAAAGTCAGTCAGCAGTGCAAACTCACAGATACAGTGTGTGTATGTGTGTGTATGTGCGTGAGACGGAGACATTTGTGCACACAATGTGAGGGATAGCCCTAGAAAGACAGAGACTAAGGGGGTCATTTTCCAAAGCGATCGCACGCTGCCGGCTTTCGCAGGCCCGCCCCTCGCTTCGCCCCCGCCCCCCTGTACTGCGCGATTCAAAGAGCCCGGCGGTATTAGAGAATCCAGGCCTAAGTTTGTATAGTAGCAAGCTGCTAACTCTTGTTTGGTAAGTTGGTAATGCTTGCTAAGCATTAACATGAACTCAGTCTGTGAACTTAATTGAATGTGTGAGGCAGCCATACCCATTCAGTACTAGACTGGCACAGTGAGTGCTGGAATAGAATCAATAAAATTCTATTGTGATATCAAAATCCCAAGTAGGGACTTCTAAATCCATCATGCCACTGGCGAAGTAAGGGCAGAGGAGGGAATGGCAGGGGTAAAGGATTGGGTGTTGCTGAAGATCCAGTCCAGATTGTGAAAGTACAACCATAGAAACATAGAAACAGAGAAATGATGGCAGAAGAAGATCAAGTGACCCATCAGTCTGCCCAGCAAACTTTCACACTTATTTTTTCTCATACTTATCTGATACTCTTGGCCTTTATTAGTAACTTTTTGGTTCTGTTTACCTTCCACCCCTGCCATTGATGTAGAGAGAAGTGCTGGAGCTGCATCTAAGTGAATATTTAGCTTAATTGGTTAGGGGTAGTAACTGCAGCAGTAAGTAAGCTACTCCCACGCTTATTTGTTTACCAGCCTGTGCAATTCAGTCCTTGTTGGTTGTTGTCTGAATATAATCCTCTTTTCTTCATTCCCTTTGCTTTGAAGCAGTGAGCTGCGCTGGATATGTATTCCAAGTGAAGTATCAGGCTTAATTGATTCGGGGTAGTAACCACCGTAACAAGCAAGCTACACCCATGCTTATTTGTTTACCCAGACTATGTAATTCAATCCTTGCTGGTTGTTTTCTGAATATAAATCCTATTTTCTTCATCCCCCCTGCCGTTGAAGCAGAGAGCTATGCTGGATATGCATTGAAAGTGAAATATCAGGCTTATTTGGTTTGGGGTAGTAACCGCCGCAACAAGCAAGCTACTCACCCGCTTTATTGTGAATGCAGCTACTCCCCCGCTTTTTTCTGAATGCAAATCCTTTTTTCCACATTTCCTCTTGCCTGTGAAGCATAGAGAATGTTGGAGTCGCATTAACCATGTGTATGTTTATTGAATAAGGGTATTAATCTCCAGGTAGTAGCTGTCATTCCCGCAAGCCATCCCCATGCGTCTTCTCTTCATTCATATCTTCTAGACTTGATGGATCCACAGTGTTTATCCCACGCCCCTTTGAAATCCTTCGCAGTTTTGGTCTTCACCACTTCCTCCGGAAGGGCTTTCCAGGAATCCACCTTTCCAGGAATCCACCACCCTCTCCGTGATGAACCAGTACTAATAGCAGAGAGAAAGAAAGTAGTTCTGCCCATAAACTTAAAAGAGACTTTTTTAGTTGCAGAAAGCCAGGATTGAAAGCCATCTTTTACACGTCTCACCTCTGATCTGAAGCTAATCCAACATAGCCTCTGACAGCATGCTGTTCCTAGGAACCTAGATAGAACTTCCTGTAACTCTGGACCACCTTTATAGGCCCCTAGCCGGGACTTTCTGTGGCTCAGGCTGATGACATCACATCCTCCATAGTATATAGGGAACTCCTTTGCAATCAACCAGTGTCTTGGCAACAGGTCTCCTGGTATGCCTTGAGTCCCAGTGCATGGTGCTTCCTGCGGTGTCTCTTTGCCTTATTCATGCCTTGACCTTGCCTGCCTTTTCTTGTTCCTTGGTCTGGCCTGTTCCCCTTGGCTTGACCTTTTAGATTCTGACCCTGGCTTGGACCTGACCTTCCGTGATCGCTGCCTGGACCTGACTCTTTGTTTTAGACTGGATTTTGCTCAGTCTGCTGCCTGCCCCAAACTTTGGCCTGTTCTTAGTCTTCACTGCCTGCTGCTTGCTCTGCCCTCTGGATTGTTATTTAATTTTGCTGTCAGCTGCCTGCCCTGACTCTCACCTGGCCTTGGACTCTTGTCCTTGGATTGTCCTAGGGACTCACCTAAGACCTGCTGGCTGCCAGAACCCAAGAACTCAACTTGAGGGGAAGGCAGATAGTATAGGCAAAACTCTAGTTGGTCCCGTGACAGGGCTCGTACACCAGCTGCTGGTGTGGGCCTAGTGGGCTTGCTCACTAGGCTGTGCCAACCACACTGAAGTATCAAGCGACCACCATTCCTATGGATATTACACCATCTCAAATCATAAGAAAATGAAATTGGAAGAGAAAATGCCACCACTGCCTGTTCCTCTCCCTCTTGTTTTGAGGTGGGGATGAAGGTGGGAGAGCCTTTGGAGAATAATGTGAGCGGGATAGGGGCAAGAACATGGGCAGCAGAAGTATAAAACCCAAAACCAGAAACACACTCCTCCATGATTATTGATTCTGAGGTAATGGAAGTAGTATTTTCAACAACTGAACCAGGAGATATTGAAGAGCTACTAGCTGAAGAAAATTTGGGAAGTCTAGTCAGTGGTGTCTTAGCCTCCAGTGAGGTGATGGGGAAGATAAATGATGCTATTGGTGTTGAGAACAGCCCCTATGAAAAGCAGGCAGTGCAGGTAGAAAGTGTGAGCGACGTCCTGGCCTTTTTCTCATGGTCCACCCTCAACCTCAATTTGACTGTCAGCATCAGCCCCCAAAGATGATCGCGCAAGACATCCCTGGTCTGGAATCACTTTAAAGTGAGGGAGGACCCATGTTTTGCCTAGTGTAGTACTGCAATAAGGCCATTAGTTGAGGGAAAGTAGTGGGGCATCTGACAAATTCTGGTATGTAGCATCACCTGCAGAAGCAGCACCCACTGGCATTGACATAAGGAGAAGGTGGCAGTACTAGCCTGGGACCCCTCTCTGTGACACAAAACAAAAATCATAGGAAATGGGTTGAAAAGAACATAAGAACATAAGACTTTCCATACTGGGTCAGATCAAAGGTCCATCAAGCCCAGTATCCTGTTTCCAACAGTGGCCAATCCAGGTCACAAGTATCTGGCAGGATCTCAAAGGTTAGATAGATTTCATGCTGCTTATCCCAGGGATAAGAAGTGGATTTCTGCAACTCCAGTTTAATAATGGTTTATAGTCTTTCCTCCAGGAACTTGTCCAAACCTTTTTTAAACACAACTACACTAATAGCTTTCACAAGTCCTCTGGCAATGAATTCCAGAGCTTAATTATGCGTCGAGTCAAAAAATATTTTATCTTATTAGTTTAAAATCTATTGACTAGTAACTTCATTGTTGTACCTTAGTTTTTATACTCTTTGAAAGAGTAAACAACTGATTAATGTTTACTCATTACACTCCCCTTATTATTTTATAGACCTCTACCATATCTCTACTCAGCCGTCTCTTCTCCAAGCTGAAGAAATCTAACCTTTTCAGCTTTTCCTCATAGAGGAATCATTCCAACTCCTTTATCATTTTTGGTTGCCCTCTTTATATCTTTTCTAATTCTGCTATATCTTTTTTGAGATGTGGTGAACAGAACTACACACAGTACTCACCATGGAGTGATACAGAGGCATTATGATATTCTTTGTTTTATTCTCCATTCCTTTCCTACTAATTCCTAGCATTCTATTTGCTTTTATGGCTGCTGTTGTACACTGAGCAGATTTCAATGTATTATCAACAATGATGCATAGATCCTTTCCCTGAATGGAGATGCCTGTTGCATCCATCGGTCTCAGATGGCTTCGACCTCTGTGCCTCACCTTTCTTCCTTCTCTCTCCTCAAGCCTTGGGAAGATGGCTGCTGCCACATCTTCATGCCGCTCTCTCTGGCGTCCTCAGAACGGCAATGGTGACGGTGTTCACCATGGATTTCCTAAGGGCCTCCTAGGGTGCGCACGAGCATGCCACCCACATCTTTATCCACGTCATGGCGGGAACCTCGGGGGCGTCCCCTCCAAGTGACGTCATGACATCCAAGTATTTAGCCTGCTCTTCATTTGCTATCAAACTGAGTTAGCAAGGATTGGATTTGCTCCGGTCTATGCTGCTCTGCTGCTTCCCAGCAGCCGCTGGAAGCTCTCTCTCTGCCCTTTGGGGCAGAGAGAGAGCTTCCAGCGGCTGCTTCTTTCAGGTACCTGAAAGAAGCATAAGGGCCTCGGGGGCCCTTATGCTTCTTTCAGGTACCTATCTGGGATACCGTGTACTCGCTCCTCAAGGGCCTGCTCTCCCTACCTTGGTGCCTACAGTTCAACTATTTCTGCCTGCCAGGATCTTCATCAATACAGCTATCTACTTCAGTGAGTAACTAACCTTGTCAGTCTGTCTCACCTTCAGCTTCAACACTGCGAGTCTGCATCCGGGACTTCTCTACTACCTTGTGCAGCCTACCAACTACCTGAGCATGGGACTGGTCTCCTCTGCTGAGGACCTCTGGACTACTTCTACTGGGTTACCTCACTGCTGCCGCCCCTGGGCAGTACCACCAAACTGTATAATAAATACGAATTCTCGGTGCCTGCGTGTATAGAGTCTAGCCTAGTACTGTGGTTCCTCATGGGACTCCTCCCCGTGGGAGTGGCCATCACCGCAGTACTCAGGAATCCACTCCAGCACCTCAAAATCATAACAACGCCTAATGTGGAATTTTGCATTGTGTAGCTTAATTTGGGTTACTCTTCCTTAAGTATGTCATTTTGCACTTGTCCACATTAAATTTCATTTGCCATTTGTATGTCCACCTTCCCAGTTTTGCAAGGTCCTCTTGCAATTTCTCAATCTTCTTGTGATTTAACAATGTTGAATAATTTTGTGAGATCAGCAAATTTGATCACCTCACTTGTTGTTGCAATTTTTAGGTCATTTATAAATATATTAAAAAGCAGTGGTCCCAGAGCAGATCCCTGAGGCCCTTCACTATTCATCTTTCTCCATTGAGAAGGCAATAGAGGTGGCTGAAAAATAAAAGGGAAAAGAACAGCATTCAGGAAGTATAAATGATCCCAAAAAGAGGAACAGAGGGAAGAATACCTGGTGAAACTGAGAGAGAGAAGAAAGATATCAGGAAAGCAAAAGGTCAAGCAGAAGAAAGGATTGTCAAAGAGGTAAAGTGAAGTGACAAAACTTTTTTCAGCTATATGAGAGAAAGAAGGGAGGCCCAAAGTGTTATAGTGAAATTGAAAAATGAAAAGGAGCAATGTGTAGAAAGAGATGAAGAAATGTCAGAAATATTAAACAAATACATCAGTTTGTTATTCACTAAAGAAGATCCTAGAGAAAGACCATTGCTGGTTGAGAAGACCATAGATGGGAATGGGGTAGACAAAACTCCATTTACAGAAGGGAATGTATGGGAAGAGCTAGGAAAACTGAAAGTGTGCAAGGCCATGGGGCAGGATGTGGTTACTCCCAAGATACTGAGGGAGCTCAGAGCTGTGCTGGTGAGTCCTCTGAAAGAGCTGTTTTATAGATACCTTGAAAGAGGAGTGGTGCCATGAGACTGGTGAACAGCTGTCGTGATCCTACTTCACAAAAGTGAAAGAAAGGAGGCTGAAAACTACAGGCCGATTAGCCTCACCTCTGTAGTGGGAAAATTAATGGAGACGCTGCTGAAGGAAAGGATATCTACATTCTGATGGTTTGTTGGACCCGAGGCAGCATAGACTTAACAGGGGAAGTCCTATCAGACAAATCTGATTGATTTTTTTGATTGAGTTATTAGAGAATTGGATCATGAAAGAGCGCTCAATGTGATTTACTTGGATTTCAGCAAAGCTTTTGATACAGTCCTGCATCAGAGGCTCATGAATAAAATGAGAAGCTTGGGACTCGGTGCCAAGATGGTGGAGTGGACTACAAGCTGTTGACTAACATGAGACAGCATGTAATGGTAAATGGAACCTACCCTGAAGAAAGCTTGTTGGACTCTCTACCTGGGTAACAACAAGCTAGGTGGAGAGAACATTGCACAAATCTCATCTTGGAGTGAGTTTCCTCACTCCGAAGGCCAGCAAATCTTCACAAGAGACCACTATTCTGTTCGTACGTCTCATGTTGAATGTGAAAGTGGCCCCTAACCCCCTATACAAATACTTAACCCTCACCTCGAGTTACTAGGTGGGCCTCCCATAGGGATACAAATACCTGTCTAGGGAGGCAGCAGCAGCATGGTAAGGTTCTCTCTCTCTCTCTCTCTCTCTCTCTCTCTCTCTCTCTCTCTCTCTCTCTCTCTCTCCATTGTGAACTGCAATGTAGCCCAAATTGGGCTAATAGTGCAATAACAGCCTTTTGCATAATTGGTATCGCAGACGCATGCTATACCAATGCGATATTGGAAAATGAGGCCCTAGGTGTGTTGTTTTTCTAATCCTGCCCCAAACACCTTCCCTGGAATGCCTCCCCCAAATGTGACTTAAAATACGTGTGCTGTGGAAGACTAGACTGAGGGAGGGAAATTTCCAGACAGCCAGTTTACCCAAAAAGATGACTTTGAAAATTGTCATCCCCCAACAACCAAAGTAACTTTTCTAAAAAAAATCCAATAATTCTTAGCCAAAGACAGGGGAAGCCCATGTTTCTTTTCTGGGAGCTAAGAGGCAGTAACTTAGCAACTTTATTGAATTCAAACTGCATTTGGGTTAATCAGCCTTTCCCCTTAATTAACCCCTGCTGTGAATTACAAATTAAAAACAGGAATCACGTTTACACCCATAAAATGCCATTTTTACATGTGTATGCAGGCCTTTTGAAAATTACCCTGGGAGCTGTACACATAAAAGTATGAATGTAAACAATTTCACTCTCATTTTTACACATACTTGAAAGAGGCATTCCCAGGGTTGGAGTTAGGGCAGGGAAATAATTTACATGTGCACTTTCTAAAATCAAAATTATGCACCTAAATATATGTGTGAACCTTTACGCCTGCTCCCATGCAGGTGTAAATGTACGCATGGATGCCACACAAGGGATTGCATGTACCCA
Organism: Rhinatrema bivittatum; assembly: GCF_901001135.1. Lineage (NCBI taxonomy): Eukaryota > Metazoa > Chordata > Amphibia > Gymnophiona > Rhinatrematidae > Rhinatrema > Rhinatrema bivittatum. The sequence goes on along the minus strand of NW_021821415.1, from coordinate 53,404 downwards.
TTAATTTTTCAAAGCAGACTTACCATGCACTTTGTATATGTGGGCATCAGCCTTAAGCTCTATTTTAAAAAAATTGGGCTCATAAATTAAAATTATACCAAATTCAAAGTAGATTAAAGTAGCCAAAGCACAGATTAAAACCACTAAAGTTTCTTTGTACAAAAATACAATAATACTTAGTCAAGACTGGGCTAGCCCAGGTTTCTCCTTTGGAAAATGGGAGTCAATTAGGGATGTGCAGACAAAAGGTTTATGTTCATAAGTCCATAAGTCGAAAAGGGGGTCAATTTCGGTCAATATGGACATATGGAAAATTCCATAAGTTGAGTCTATGTCCATACGTGCACCGGTTCCCTAAATAAAAATTTAAACCCCTCACCCTCCTTAATCCCCTCCTGACCTCCCCAAGCTGGCCAAAAGTTCCGTTTGTGTCCAATGAGGGGTCCGGGAGCAGAACCGCGGTGGACCACGTGACGGCCACGTCACTCCGACGTGACGTGGACGTCACGTGCTCCTCGCAAAGGAATAGAGGAATGGCTTCCTGACTCCCCGCTGGACCACCAGGGAGTTTTGGTAAGTCTTGGGGGGGATTAAGGAGGGTGAGGGGTTTAAATTTTTATTTAGGATCAACGATCGCGATTTCCAACGTATTCAACATAGCTATGTTGAATAAGTTGGAAATCCGATCATTTTCGCCTCATCACTTTTTTAAGTTAAAAAAAAAAAAAGTAGCATTTTACATATAAATTCAAAACGAATGCACACCCCTAGAGTCAATAAACCATGTGGATTGGAAATTCAGGCTTTCTGCAAACAATGACATCAAAGTCAATATAACACAACAATGAACTGCATACAATCTCCAGAACTACCAACTGTCTCTCATTAAGAGTGTCAACTCCCAGTTTTATGAAAAAAAAAAGCAATGCTTTGTGTACTAAAGATGTTCCTCAGATCTAATACATATTAATGGTCATTCAAAGACCTACCCCACCATTTACTCTTAAAGTATAACATATCATAGCTTAAAAAAAGATTGCAGATACTAAATCAATCTGGATGCAAAGGTGAGTATAAAGGAGAGATAATTAGCCTGCCAAATTCCAGCAATTTATCATAGTTGTGAGTGAATAAGCATGTGTTTAGATTGATTGAAAACTGCTACTGGTGAATTTGCAAACGTGGAAATTACTATTACTAATAACGTTTTAGAATGAGTGTATGTCACTACTTTCTGTATCAACATAATCATCTCTAAAGGTATCTATAGCTTTATGGAAAGCATGGTCAAATGCTTTATTGCATTATAATTTCTGAGATCTTCTAGAGTGTAGATTTATGAATCCTAATTTTTAATTAAATAAACAAACAAGCAAACAAATAAATAATAAATATAATCTATCACATGAAATCATCATGAAAAATAATTTACATACAAGTAAAACTACTTTTAAGTAATTTTTAAGGAAATTATCAAGTATCTGAAAGTGTGCTTGTTCTCTTAGCAAAGTATTATTATAGATACAAGTCTAAACTTAGCACTCGCCTGATGTTAGAGAACATTGTTTAGCAACATAGTAATTTTGAAAGGCTTTTTTAAAATGTATTTTTATTCTGCTTTTGCAGTTTGTTTCAGCCTTGTCTGGCCTCTGACACCCACACTAGTGGCTATGAAGACTGGCATTCATTCTGCAATGAAAACAATTGGGAAACAGCAATACTGTGACTAGCAAACACATTTCAGGTTCATTACACTAAAACAAACTAAGCATTTTTTGTGTGTTCAGAAATACCTCATTGTTTAATCATAGAAGAAAAAGGTTTTTATTCACTTACTACAGATATTGTTTTTATTTTTATATGATTAGTTTGCTTTAGTTCTTTTTTTATTTTAATTTTATTTTTGATGATTACATGTGCTTATTTATAAACCACTTTTATTGTTCTTATATTAATTATGTGGTACATAAATGTATTAAATGAAAACCAAACAAACACTCTATTCATGAGTTACTTTCACTTAATGCACAAGAGTGAAAGAGTACCATGTTAGCCTGCCAAAAGCAAAATTAGTGAAAAGAAAACAAAGTTGGTAAAGATGATTATTTTGATTGTCTGAGGAAAGGACATGAGTAGCCTCAAAATGTTATAAGGCTAATAAGCTTTTATGGATGATAGCTTTTAGTTCTACTGAGATTTCTTCCATAGACAATGAAGATATTACCTTTTATTTATTTATTTGTTTGTTTATTTATTTATTTATTTAAAAGTGTTTATATACCGCACATATGGGCATTTGCATGTCCGTCTAGGCAGTTTACAATTTTACAAACATAATTAAAACAAACTCGAGCAAAATAATTATAACAAAACAATTATAACTTATATTATAATTTAATAGATTTGGCTCTATAGTGGAACAACCTTTTGCTTTTTTTGTTAACTCATTTAACTTGACTTACTACTTGTTCTTAAGACAATAACAAATCTAATCAATATTGCATAATTCCCTACCACCAAGGAGGAGGACAATTTTCAAAATGAGTTACAAGGTTTCAAAAACATCTTCCCCAGGTTAATCGGCTATCTGAAAATTGCAGTTAAAATTCTGTGTGTTCTTCTACAACACATGGACTTTTAGCTGCTTTTAGAGAACGTTTTCCCTAAGGGCCTATTTACGTATTTAGACTGAAGGAGGAAAAGTATGCATGTAGATGGCATTTTCAAATCTACATGAACTCTACTTATACTTATCCAACAAAATTCTACTCATAAAAAGAAGGTACAAGTGACCACATGTACTTGACATCCATGGCAAAATCAGTGTTGGATTTAGATTTTTGCTACTCCTAGCAGTGTTGTTGCTGTCACTCCCTTTCCCTCCCTCCAAGAAGATCAGATAACAGGAAAGAGAAGACCTAAGGTACAGCCCCACTGTTTCCCACAGCAGGAATTAGAAAATTCTGAAGCATATTGGAAAACTTTTCCATCTTTTATATTATATTATTAAAATAGTTTTTCAATCTTTTCCTGTATAATTTATTTTGTTTTTATTGCATGAGCAAAAGAGATCTCAAGTATCAGCCTTGAGAGGAGATCTTAGAGAAGGGAAGAGGAGAAGTAGAGGGTGACAAGACCAAGGATTTGGAGAGGAGAGAGAGGACTGAGGATTGGGAAGAGGAGTGTGAGAAGGATTGGAGATGGGGAGGAGGGGAGAAGGGAAAGAGAGAGGAAGAGGGGAGAAGAAAAAGGGGTGGGATCAGGAATCTGGGATGGGGAAGAGGTATGAGGGGGATTAGAAGAGGAAGGTTCTGTGATTAGCAGTTGTAATTGGTGACTCCAGGATCTGGGAGAAAGGAGCGGTAGGAAGGAAGGGATGTTCCAGGGTCTGGGGGCTCAAATCCGAGATTAAGAGAGGGAAGTGTTCCTATCATAATCTGCTCCTGCTCCCTTGCATTCCCTCTCTAATCTCCCACCCAATCTGGCATATACTCACACATATATACACACACAGCTAGCACCAATCCTTTCTCTATCTCACACTCAAACACTGCCCCCCTTTCCCCATTCTCACATACAGACACATCCCTTCTCATCTCCCAGGTCCTAACCTCACCCCCCGTGATCCCCCACTTAGTCCCTTCTATACTCCCCAAAATGATCCCCTTTGCTCTGTCTGCTCTGGGCTCACTCCCTATTCTCCTGTTCTGCAAGCTGACTGGGAGGGGCGGAGTGAGATTCAGTACAGCTGGAAGGCAGCAAATCTTCAGCCAGGCTGTAGCCCCCAGAATATTGCCACCTCAGACACAGGCCTAGTGGGCTAATTGACAAATCCAGGCCTAGGCAAGTTTCAAAGCAAAAGTACACATGTGCTTTTCCTTTGAGAATTGGTGCAGAATCCACATATAAAAAGCATGCATGGTCTTGGTCCTGTGGTAGACAGTTTGAAAATTGCCCCTTAAATACCCAAATACTGAATTTTAATGGTTCAGGCTTGAGAGTACAGTGTTAGTTATAATATGAAAGAAGAACATTTGTTAACCATATGCTTATACCTCTTATTGATTCCAAACAGGAGACAATTTGAATGGATTCTGTCACTTTCATTTAACTGTTGAAACTGGAAGAGTAAGGTCACAAATTGTTCTTATGTTCCTTTGACTGCGTTACCAGAAGCAGGATCAGGGAAGAGCAATAGGTGTAGAGTTACTGGATTTCAGTAAAGCCTTTGGTACGGTTCTGCATAGGCAACTTATAAATAAATTGAGCATCCTTAGTATGGGCCCTAAAAAGACTGACTGACTCTTTATAGCTCTCTGATGTTAAATCCAATTGATTTACAGGTTTAAATTAATAAATTTGTGACCGTACTCTTCCAGTTTCAACAGTTAAATGAAAGTGACAGAATCCATTCAAATTGTCTCCTGTTTGGAATCAATAAGAGGTATATGCATATGGTTATGCTTATCCCCTGGCAACAAATTCTAGTGTTTAATTGAGTGTTGATTGAAAAAGAACTTTCTCCGATTAGTTTTAAATGTGCTATGTGATAACTTCATAGAGTGCCCCCTAGTCATTCTATTATCTGAAAGAGCAAATAACCGAATCACATTTACCTGTTCTAGACCTCTCATGATTTTAAAGACCTTGAACTTATCCTCCCTCAGCCGTCTCTTCTCCAAGCTGAACAGCCCTAACCTCTTTAGTCTTTCCTCATAAGGGAGATGTTCCATCCCCTTTATCATTTAGGTTGCCCTGCTATGCACCTTTTCCATCACAAATATATCTTTTTTTAGATGTGGCGACCAGAATTGCACACAGTATTCAATGTGCGGTCTCACCATGGAGCGATACAGAGACATTATGACATTTTCTGTTTTATTCACCATTCCCTTTCTAATAATTCCTAACATTCTGTTTGCTTTTTTGACTGCCGCAGCACCCTGAACCGATGATTTCAATGTGTTATCCACTATGACGCCCAGATCTCTTTCTTGGGTGGTAGCTCCTAATATGGAATCCAACATTGTGTAACGATAGCATGGGTTATTTTTCCCTATATGCATCACCTTGCACTTATCCACATTAAATTTCATCTGCCATTTGGATGCCCAATTTTCCAGTCTCACAAGGTCCTCCTGCAATTTATCACAATCTGCTTGTGATTTAACTACTCTGAACAATTTTGTATCATCTGCAAATTTGATTACCTCACTTGTCGTATTCCTTTCCAGATCATTTATAAATGTATTGAATTTATCAGGTTCATCTGAAAAGATGTACCTTTGGTAAAACCATGCTGTCTCAGATCTTGCAATCCATTGGATTCCAAAAAATATTCTATCCTCTATTTTAGTAGCAAGTCTATTAGTTTGCTCACCATGCAGTCAGACTAACTGGCCTGTAGTTCCCAGCTTCCGCTTTGGTGAAGAGGAACCATATCTGCCTGTCTCCAGTCCTCGTCCGGACTACTCCTGACTCTAAAGAAGCATTGAATATGATGAGTAGGTGGCGCTGCCAGAACGTTTCTAAGTTCCCTTAAGACCCTCAGATGTATCCTTTCTGGCGCCTTCACTTTATCTGCTTTTAGTTTAGCTAGCTCCTCATGAACATAGTCTTTTGAAAATCATTTGAGGTTTACCTCACTTTCAATCATATTTGTGTCTGTTTTCTGTGGTCCTACCCCTGGTCCTTATTGAATGAATACCAAACAGAGATATTTGTTCAGCAATTCTGCTTTTTTTCTCGTCAGCCTGTAAGTATTCCTCCCTCTTACCTCTGAGTCTCACTATGCCAATTTTCCACTTCTTCCTATCTCTAACATATCTATAAAAGTCTTGCCCCGCCCTCTTTTTAATGTATTAGCTATTTTTTTTCATTCATTTACAATTTACATCTTTGCTCTCCTGATTACTTTCCTTGCTCCTTTTAGCTTTTCCAGTTATGGTTGTCTGACTCACTGTTTCCGACTTCAACTCTCTGAATAAGATCATCAACTTTTCCATATGTGGTTCTTGGATGATTTGAATTAATGCTTCTGCTTTTCATATGTGCTGTAGGGAGTTGATTAGTTTGATCACATATTGGATTCATCTTGGAGGGATAAAAATGTTTCTATAAGTATGATATTTTCAGAATCATGTTCAACAAAAAAACATTTTTAAAGCTGCTCTTAAAAAACAGAATATTCTTATTTGTTATCTATGTTAAATCCACTGTGCTGCATGTTTCTAGCAAGAAAATACAATTGGATATGTCTATACAACTTTCCTAATGACCCAAAATATCAATCACAGAAAAATTAGTTTTTGATAATTAGTGAGCATATTTTAGTAGAGTAGGTGAGAAACACTGTGGAGTGAACCTTAGTTACAAAGACTTATGATGCTTCAATTATTTTTGCAATTTTGCTATTTCCATAGATCAGGAAAGAGAAAACTAACAACACATAGTTAAGGTAACTTAAAATATTCAGTAGTCATATTATGGGGTTGCAGTAAAGACATTTCAATTTAAAGATGAAGTTACTGCAGAAATGACCAATAAAAAAAATCAGAACTTTGGAAAAGATTTTCAACATAGGTAGAACATTCCAGAAATTTTGTAAAACATGGGTACAAAATAACTTGTTTAAAATGAGATTTGACTGGCTGTGTTATCATTGCTGTTTCCTGAGAGACAGTTTATAGAAGGTGGTTTTATGATGCATTCTTGAAACACCTCCAGCTTTTAAATATACAATGTAAACCACCTTATGAAAAGGGCATAACTTGCTCTTGATTTATAAATAGTGTCACACCTACTTTAGATGTAAGAGGGTTTCTAAGTTTTAGTGTAGTCAGTTAGTAATAAAAATATAGCTTAACACAGTGAGAACTTGAGCGTCAAAAGGCAGGAAATCACCCACTAATTCTAACCTCACTGTGTCTTTTTGACATAAAATGGCAGGATCTGCATGGCTAAAATGAAAAACAAATCAAGATTAGACATGATAGCACAAAGGTGTTGTACAAGATATGTTATTTACTGTATATCGTTGAAAGTTATATTTAAAATTAATAGCATCTTTTAGTGTTTACAAAGCAAAAATGAAAAACATTTGCTTGGTAAGAGTGTAATTGTTCTAAGATGATATAGGAAAGAACATAACCATTTTAAGATTATTTTTTTAACCTTTTTGATACTGAGCTGGTTTGTACTAGCCCACATAAAAGTTTTCTTCTGTTTCCCTTGCTTTCAAATCAGTGGAACACAAGAATGTTTCTGGCACGTTTGACCAGGAAGGAAAGAGAAGATGGGATGGACAAAATAATCAGATTATATGTTCTGTACACATTTCATTTCAAAGAATGGTTTCATGCCCTCCCAGCTACAGCCTTTCAAAGGTCTTGAAAGCATCCCTCTGGTGATGTCATTTTGAAAGTAAAAAAGAAAAAAGATCTTTGAGTTATCCAGGTGAGGTGGCAGCTCTGTAACATTCAAGTCATATTTACTTAGCTTAGTGATACTTTTACACACACACACACACACACACACACACACACACACACACGTACATACATACATACATACACACACACATACCCTTCTGTATAGGGAAATTTTTCCCCCAACATTTGTCAGGTTATGAATTTAAGATACTTTTAATAGTTGAGTTCAACTAACACTAATAATAGTTTGATTTATGTTAGGAATGTGCAGCTCTAATATTTTCAGTTTGGTTCATTTTTTCATTTCAGGGTTGTTGTTTTTTTCAATTTGTTTAAATTTTTTTTTGGTTTGGTTTGCTTGCTGAACTGAAAAAAAAAATTCATTAAATTGCAACCTCCCTCCAAAACAAACAAAAAACCCCTCTGAACCATCTAAAAAAATAAAACAGGCCTCCTATGGCTCAGGAATCACACTCCTGCTCTGCCACAATTTAACTCAGGGCCTGGATCTGCTAGGCTGGGTCATCCCGGAATCCTCCAACCCCTACTCCTGCCACAAATCTAACCCAGCCTAGGGCCTGGACACAACTGCTGAACCTTGGGCTGGTTTAAAACCTGTAAAAACTGGGGAGTTCCCTCCCCGGCCCTCACTTATCTCCCTTCTGCAGTCCCAGTAAAATCCTTAGGGGCAAAAGTGAAGACTACTTGTTCCTTCCTGTCTCTAGCTACTTTAAAAATGGCACTATCCAGCTGGAGGATGGCACTGAAGTGATGTCATTTCAGTGCCTGCTTCCAATGCAGCAGGTGCCATTTAACACAACATAGGCTATTACTAATAAGCTCCTAGATTCATCAAAATGCTATAATATCGCCTGCGTAATGCCCGCGGTAAGAAAAAGGTGCACACACAATTAATGTGTCATGCCCCGCAAGAAAGAGAGAGAGAGAGAGAGAGAGCTTGATGGACTCTATAACAGGGCCGAGATAACATAGTAGAAATCTTTGTGAGACTTTCCTCACTCCAAATGATGTCAAATCTTCACCAAGGTGTACTGTGCAGTTCGTACATTTCATTCTGCATGTAAAACTGGCCCCTAAACCCTAACCCACCACCAACACCTCACCTTGAGCTATAGTCATATAAATAGTTAAACACTATGACTGCCTCCCCAGAGGTTCTCTCTTTCTCTCTCTCTCTCTCTTTCTCTCTCCCCCTCCCAAGCCCTGAAATGCAATTTGCAAAATTGATCACAAATTGCTTATTGCACAGCTTAACGCCAGGAAAAAAGTGTAGTTATTTCTGGTGTTAAAACCATGCGATAGCATGCATTATGCTATCACCTAATGCAATATTGCCCCTCATTTTAATTAATCCAGCCCAAACCCCTCCCTAATCCAGCCTCTTCAAAAAATGGGTGATAGTACTATTTTCACGTGTTATGATGTTAACACATGTTAAAGCATTATTGCATGCATAAACGTCATAACGCATTTTGATGAATGACCCCGTAGATTAGTAAAATTGTGGATGGTGAATTGTTTCTAATTTGTAAATATTTTTCTTATACTTTGAAATTTTATATGGAGTCCTATGGTCTTACTAAAAGCCCTATTTTCCAAATCAGGAAATAGTCCAGTATTTAAATCACAGCTGTCAATATTAGAATCATAGACATTCTTGTAGAAGTGCAGTTAGTGCTTTCTGCCAGGATTGAGTGTGTAGAGACCCTTGTGAATTTTCTAGTTCTTGAAGAGTGCAGGAGGAAAAGCTGAAAATTCCTTCCTTAGAGGGTAAAGAGAAAAAAAAATTGTCTGGTGAGACCGAAGAAGCTGGATGTCCTAAGTTAACCTTGTGACCAGAGCTCAATAGAATTCTAAAACACCCATTCTCAGGTTTAGTGAGTAAACTAGATGTGGGAAAGCTTTTCCCAGGGCTCTTAATGAAAATACATGTATGGGTTAGTGTAGATAACCCTAGAATATTACAGTGGTGTGAAGAGGGTGCTCTTCTGTTAGAAGTAACGACCTGGGGCAAGTAGTTTGAGGAAGGAAGAATAACATTTCTGTTTAAGGTTCCTTCTGTCGGTCAATAATTTGAAGAGAATAAATGCTTTGCCTATCAATGCAGATGAGTGGGGATAGAGCGATAATCATATTGTATAAGGCGAGCAATACTGAACTGTTGTAAATAAGCTGTTCAGTATCTAGCTCTTATCAAACTTGCTTAGAGTTGAAATAAAGTCCATGGAAACAATCATTACATTTGAGAGAGTGCAGTTCCTGCATAGCGTGGAAAAGCAGAATGAAGTGTTTCTTCACCAGCTAAGCTAAAGCTCACGGTTTTGAATACTTGAAGTTAAAATTGTTTTCATGTACACCTGGTTGGTCTTCAAAACCTGCCACCAGAAACCAGGCTACATATATGTAAGCTCTGTTTGTTTTATACAGGATAATGTCATTTTTAGAGTCAAAAATCTCTCTATCTTTTTTCACACATACATAGTCTCAGTCTCTCTCTCTTCCACATGCATACATCCTCCCCCCTCTCTGTCTCTCACACACACATGCACAGACAATCTCAGTCTCATACATACACACAGCTGAGAGCAAGGCAGTTTTACGACTTATAATTAGGTTAAGTCCTTTTATAGCACACAGCCAACTTTTCAAAATTTTCAGACAGCAAACTAATGTAATGGGATGTGATGGATCATTGGGTTTCATGCTGGAGAAGTCAGACATGGCATGAGTTCATTCTTCTAAAAGGCTGTACAGTAGAAAACATAAAAGCTTTTACATACTTAAATAGCAAATACTTTTATTTTACCTAAATGCTTTTAGTGTCACATAAAAATAATTCTCTAAAAGAAAACATTTATAGTTTGATCAAATTAAATATATATTAAAGATGATTTAAAATAAGCTTCTTATTCTGATGCAGTGCCTGTATCTCAGTTATATCCAATGTGTAATTCTCTATATCTTGTACAGAACTCAGATCCCTTGGTGACACTTTAGGGGCCAATGTAATAAAGAACATTTATTTTAATTTATTTAAAATAATTTATACTATGCAAAACTTAACATCAGCAGTTTACAAGAATAAACGCATAAAATGTATAGAATCTGAAAGATCTCGAAAGAGTTTACCTTCATCCACCCCCATCAGCAAAAGAACCCAGGAGAATGTATCAGAATCTGGCCCCAGAATTTCCTTTTTAGCTTCTGAGCCCTATCGGGACAGGGACTATATACTATCTTTTGGAGAAAAGTCAAATGCATTTTTAAAATCCATATAAAATTTGATTATCCAGATAAAATGTATCTAAATAAGTGGGAGGTGTTTTGGGGGCATTCCAGGTCAGAGGGGATCAAGCCAAATAACTTATTCAGCTAATAATGATATTTGAAGTTAGTTGAATAAGGTATTTGGCTATCTCTAGGTCATGGGCAAGTAGAGGGTTATGGTTATTTGGGAACATGATCCTGGATAACTTTAACCTTGACCGGATATATTAAAAGAATATAGCCAGTTAAGTAGCGAACCCGTAAAAAAAATAAAAAATAAAAATAAAAAGCTGCTGAGTGGATCTGGCAGCCTGATCTTCTACCCTCCCCCAACCCGAATGCAACAAATGCCAGTGCTGATGGTCTGTTCTCCCCTCCCTCTCGTTTGTTCTGAGCTTCAGTTGCAGTAAAGGGATTTGGGGGGAACGATTCAAGCTGAAGTGGGAAGGTTATGGTTGGGATGACGAGCAGGGCAGGAAAGGGAGGTGCCGTTCTAGTAAGCCAATTTGGGGGCGGGAGGCTTTTCAGGCCTAATGGCCTGTGACAATTTGTTAATGTTTTGGATGGCTCTGGTGATGGAGATGAGGGTGAGAGAATCAGGCTTTCAGGGTCGACATTTGTTACCTTTGGGCAGGGGGAGGGGAATGAGCCACCAGGCCCATTCAGCAGCTTTTTTTCTGTTATTACAGTTTCATTGCTTAACTGTCTATATTCTTTGAATATAGCCGGTTAAGGTTAAAATTATCCAAAAACCTGGATAACTTTAAAACCTAACTGCTAATATTCAAACATAGCTGGTTAGATTTCAAAGTTAACTAGGTAGATTTACTTGGATAACCTGATGTGAGGATATTCAGCAGAACGTTTAACTTTACCCAGATAAGTTATCAGTTTTAGGGTTTGTTGAAACTTGACCTCTACGTGTAACAGATTAAGTTAACCAGAGTAGAGCAGTGCACACACAATTTTAGGAATATATTATGCAATATATAATAATTTAAGATATTCAAAGGTTATCAGATCCAGTGAATTGAAAGTAAGTTGTATTGTCTTTATCTGCATTTTATTCATTGTACTGCTCTTTCTTGCTTTTGCCTTGTCTTCCAACATTTTTTCTTCCTGTTTTCTTTCTCAGTCAACTTTCTTCCATATTACTTCTCTTTACCTTTCTTTCTTCTCCTTTTCCATCTGTATCTCTCTACCCTCTATCATCACTCTTTACTTCTCTCCTTATTCACCATCCACTCCCCACATTTTCCATATCTCTCACCTTCTAGTTTCCTCTCCATTTCCAACCTCTAGACCTCTCCATTACCCACTGACATTGCCCCATTCTAACCCTCCAGCTTCCTTACCCCCTTTTCCAGTTCTGTTTCCAGTTATGTCTAGTTCCCTGTTTGAACCCATCATCTAGCTCCATCTTCCAGCCCTCTCCATCCCCCAATGCCCCCATTCCTCCAGGTCCTCTGCTCTCCCTCAGCTTCTCCTCCTGATCTGAGGTAACATCTTCTGCTTCTGGGAAATTCTTCCTCTACCATTCACACATCTGGATGTACTCAAATTCAGCAAACAGGAAAATATTAGTAGCCATGGCGACCTAGTAATTTGGATTTTAGGAGCCCTGCATTAATGCTCTCCATTTTGCCCAGATACATGTCCATAAACACTTATTTACCCTGCCGCCCCCCCCCCCCCCAAAAAAAAAACCAACATATGATGTTTTTATTTAATAACATAGGCAACCATGATGTCTCCACCCCTCACCTGCCCTGAGCGGACTCGACACCAATAATGCACAAAATAACTTTGGAAAAAACATGGCCACGGCTTTATTAAACTAAACATTATTGCATACTAATACCTTACTGAACCATACAGTCATGCCAACATGATCGCCCCACTTCCTGTCTACCTTGGTCAAGCAAGACAATGATCATGCGGCCCCTCCACCATATTTCCCAATAAGGGGCCTCAGCCTTGACTTAATTTGCCTTCCAAGTTTTGGCCATCTAGTCCTTGGTCATTCTACCAATGAGACCGTTTCCTCCACCAGCCCATAAAGGATAATCGGTTGACAAGATACCTTGGTAACCTCTGCCAACCCACCGTAATTCTTATCATTGGCTTGGGTACCCTACCACCCACTTTTAGCTGCGACATAGCCAATATAACAAGGGTACATATGTCAAGATCAACATGACTAACATTCAACCTCCTTAACAATGTCACAGATGACAAATAACAACTGACTAACATTTGCATCTAATGAGCAGCCCATAATCTCCTATTGCCCTCCACCCCCAGGCTATCCCCTTGACCCATACACTGTAGCTTCTGTTTGGAGATTAGTTCTTGTGTCGTTATACCTTTCCTAGCAAACTCCCATCCAACACCATGCTTCGAGAAAGGGAGGTGGGAATCGCCAATGCTGCACAAAAGGGATGAGCCAGCATTTTCTGACTCTTTTCCCCTTGGTTGCCGGTGATGTCACATCCAGCCCCACACCTCCCTTCCTCCCCGGTTTACATGGATTCACTCACAACTTAATCTGGGGGTGGCTGGGTGGCCTGCTATGAAGAAGGTGTTCCGACCTTCCTCTTCCTTCCCCCCTCCCCCCCCCCCCCCCCGCCCATTGCCTCTTGGCCATCGGGTGAAGGGGAGGGGATGGGACATGGTGCCATGCTATTCTCAGCTTCCATGCACCTGGCCTGGACCCTGGCATTTCCATCAACCCTCAGATTCCAAAATGTTTAGTTTTGCTCAAGGCTGGCATAACTCAAGGCAGCAATACTGCTGCAGTTATACAGCACCCGGTGCTTTCTATGGGAGAAATTTTGATATATTAAAAATGTGATTAATGTTGTGCAAAAGTGGAAATACTAGTTTGAACAAACCCTGATCATTTAGGCTACCATATAACAGTGCAAACAAAATTAATAGTCTTTTGCTATTTTTAAACAGTTAAATTTCCACAGCAAAAATCACTTTTAAAGAGACAATTGTGCTTTTCTTTCTGTGTATTAGGGGTGTGCACAAAGAATGTTTTCATTTGGTTTCTTCATTTCAATTTTGTTTTTCATCTTGTTTAGTTTGGTTTGTTTACTTTAGCTGAATAAAAAATGGAAAGAGAAAACAAAAAGTAAGGAAGGATCTGGGTTACCACTCAACCCACCTTCACCAAAATCCTAACTTGTCTGTGAAATAATAAAAAAAAATGGACCCCTCCAGACCTTCCCATATGCTCTCACCCTACCCTGAGGTTGTATAACAAAATGGTACCAGCCTTGGGGTAACCAGCGGAGCAGAAGCAACCAGGGATTGCCCCGCCTCACTTTGATTTCTTCCTGTAGTTGCAATCCTATGGATAGGGTAAGATCAGATCTAGAGAGGATGGGGGATAGGTTAATTTTAAAATTTTGGTCATGCTTCGGATTTTAGTCCTTGTTTCTGAAACAAAGAAAATGGGGGGAGGGGGGAGGGGGGAGGAGACAGATTTTTATTTTGGTTCATCTTGTAGCAAAAGATATTTTGTTGTGTTTTTCAGTTTGTTAGAAAACAAATGCACATCCCTACTGTGTACCACAGGGCAGGGTAATCACTGCTTTTTTATGCTAGAGTATGCAGTATTTTTTATGACTTACATATTTGACATGCTAACATATTTTGTTATTTCCTTGCACAAGAGACAAAAGATTGCAATTTTTTTTTATTTATCCTTGTTTCTCCATTGCTTCCTGTGCAGTTAATCTAGGTGACTGTTTTGAGTGTTTTCCAGTCCATTTATATGAGGTAGTGTTGTGATTGAAGTTTGAGTAAGTGTTTTTAGCTTCTTGTCTGTAATTTGAGCTGACATCACAGTCTGAACATGTTCAGGTGGATTCCTCTGTCCTTTTCCAGATGTTGGCAAATGTCAGAAGAGAGACTGAGAATATTGGAAAGAGGATAATGAAGGTCATGAATATTGCATTACAGCTGATAAATATTACATGATGAAGTAAGGGGTCTGACCTAACAGCTCTCATAAAGGGGGTTTATTAGTTTTTTCCTGATATACATAGGGACTATAGCCTTTATTATTTGGTGATTATTTTTATTCACTAAATGCAGCGACTATCTTCTTGTAGGGAATTTTTAAAAGTCCCAAACTTAAATTAATCACATCCATAGTTTATACTATATACTCTCCTTAGTTTACACTACATGCTCTGCCTTATGAGCTTGGAGGAGACTTAATCATACTACTGCTTATGGGTCATGCTGTTTAACTATATTAAATTATAATAACTTGAAAGAATGAAAGAGTCAAATTGATTTTAATATGTGAACTGCTGTGACATTAATTGATGAAACCCCCCTCCCCCCCCAAAAAAAAGAAATTAAGGATCTTGCCCTCACTATGAACAAAAATGTTTCATGCACTCCCCCAAAATCTTTCCTTTCCTTCAGAAGTGTGGTCTTGGAGCCGTAACCATTTAATCTTATAAGTTAATCTCATTATTTCCCCGCTAGCTGTATGTTATATTGCATTCAAGCTTTTCAAGTCTGCTGTAAATCCAAGTTTGTTGATTGTTTATGTTTATTTATATTTTGTATATTTATACTTATATTTATAATAATTTTATTTTATTTTAGGTCGTTTGCTGCTTTATCTATAAGATCATACGAAGTTAGCCCTGTTATCTGTACCCTCTTGTTTGATGTAATTTCCAACTTTGGTTCTATGTAAACCGACGTGATATGTACTAGTACAGGAACATCAATATATAAAAGCCTTAAATAAATAAATAAATAAATAAATAAATAAATAAATACTCTTGTACAGGAAAGGCTGGGCCAGATGCTTCAATAACACAATTTACTCTTCTAAAATTATTTTCATCCTCTGTGTGTTTCTTTAGTAAAAGAATCATTATAAGCAAAGTAATGATATTTGATAACTCGTGCTTAGCTGTTCACCACAGCCTGTGCCTTCAGAGACCCATGATGACCTCACCGGTACAAAAAAAATGACCCTGTAAAATGCATTCCCTGCTTTGATAGAATTTCCAGATCATCCATGTCTGGCCCTCCTTGTCCCAGTGCTGTCCATTAAAATGGAGAGAAAACAACAGTCTAAATTCTTCATCTAATTCTGTTCTCTTCTGTTGCTGCTGCTGCTGCTACTCATTCTGTTATTGAGGACATATTTTTCTTATTTCTCTGCTGATCTCCTGATTAGCATCCTCTACCCACGACTCCATTCCTCACCCTGGAGCTAACCTAGATTCTTTTGAACCAACTACCCCACTTGAGATCGAATCCTTACTTAAGAAGCTGAAACCTTCCAACCACCCATCAGATCACATTCCAACTAAACTTCTGCTTCTCATCCTGACGACTATCTCCAGACCTTTGACCAATATCATAAACTGCTCACTCTCCCAAGGAATATACCCCGACAGACTAAAAACAGCCTCCCTCAAACCCCTACTAAAGAAACCTAACCTGGACACGAGAGATCCCACCAATTTCCGCCCCATATCTAACCTTCCTTTTCTGGCCAAAATCATGGAGAAACTGGTAAATACGCAACTCTCAGATTATCTGGAAGAACACAATATCCTCTATCCATCCCAATATGGTTTTCGTAAATCATTAAGTACAGAATCCCTCCTTATCTCACTCTTGGACCACATCATCATGGGCCTTGACAAAGGACTGTCATTCATCCTGATCCTTCTAGATATCTCCGCAGCCTTTGACACCGTGAACCACACCATCCTACTAAATCGGCTTTCAGAAATCGGATTATCAGGATCCGCACACAAATGGTTCTCCTCCTTCCTCAGCAACAGGAGTTTTAAGGTAAACATTAATAATAAAGAATCTTCAGACGTCAAATCAAATTTAGGCGTACCGCAAGGATCCTCCCTGTCCCCCACCCTCTTCAATATCTATCTCCTCCCCCTCTGCCAGCTGCTTACAAAACTAAAATTAATCCACTACCTCTATGCAGACGACGTACAGATTCTGATCCCCATAACAGAATCACGCTCTAAAACGCTCTCATACTGGGAAAGCTGCTTTCAAGCTATTAACTGCCTACTCTCCGGTCTTAACCTAGTCGTCAATGCATCTAAGACAGAACTCCTTCTCATTTCCCCCGACCACTCAGCCCTAACCCATCCGACATCATCCAACACCCAGATCTCACAAGTAAGGGACCTAGGAGTCATCCTCGATAACCACCTGAATCTAAAGAAATTCATCAACAACACCGCCAAGGATTGTTTCTATAGACTCCAAGTTATGAAAAGGCTCAAAACTCTCCTCCATTTCCAGGACTTTAGGACCGTGCTCCAAACCATGCTCTTTTCCAAAACAGATTACTGCAATGCTCTCCTTCTCGGACTCCCTTTCTCCTCCATCAAACCATTACAGATGCTCCAGAATTCGGCAGCCAGAATCCTAACCAACACCAACAGAGGTTCGCACATCACTCCCATACTACGGAACCTTCACTGGCTGCCAATAAAATATAGAATAATGCACAAGGCCCTCACCACAATTCATAAAACCATATACAATCAGCAACAACTAGACCTCCAGATTCCTCTCAAATTATATTCATCCTCAAGACCTATAAGAGAAGCGTACAAAGGTACCCTGCAAGTTCCCCCAACAAAAGCCACGCGACTATCATACACCAAAGAACGAGCATTCTCTACAGCAGGTCCAACTATCTGGAACAATATGCCCACTGACCTCAGACTAGAACCTTGCCTTCGAACTTTCCGCAAAAAACGTAAGACCTGGCTCTTCCTCCAGGCCTTCCCCTAACTTTGTAAGCCATTAATTGTCAACCGGACAGGACTCTGCTTTACCGGCTAACGCCCCGCTATGTTTAGACATTATAATTAAGCCGCCGTTTCTTTTGTTTCATTGCCTTTTCTAGTTCTCTTCAGTTACACTGTCCTATACCTCTGACTAGCCTAGCCTCCAAGTTATCTACCCGTGTTATATGTAACTTCCGCTTCTAGTGAATTGTTCTTGTTTAAGTTATACCCTTTGTTACATGTAAACCGATCTGATATGAAATTTTTCATGAAGGTCGGTATAGAAAAGTGTTAAATACAATAAATAAAATAGAACAGAACGAACATGAGACCACACATTCATGAATCAGACGGGACAGGGCAGCTCAAGATAAACTATCATCTGTTAATCAGCAATGTTTCAAATGTCTTTTCAGGAGGTTAATAAAAGAAAACAGAGTTGCCTCTCCTTCATTAAGGGAGGTCTCATTCCTACTGCAACCCAAAATCCATGATGTGTCATCACTTGTTTGCAAGCAGGAAAATGAAAAGCTTGCTGATTTATTTCAAAAGTGATAAAACACTTGAAGAAGGTGCTGCACAGATAACTATCAAATAGCATTTTACCCATGTTTAAGAACATAAGAACATGCCATACCGGGTCAGACCAAGGGTCCATCAAGTCCAGCATCCTGTTTCCAACAGTGGCCAATCCAGGCCATAAGAACCTGGCAAGTACCCAAAAACTAAGTCTATTCCATGCTACTGTTGCTGGTAATAGCAGTGGCTATTTTCTAAGTCAACTTAGTTAATAGCAGGTAATGGACTTCTCCTCCAAGAACTTATCCAATCCTTTTTTAAACACAGCTATACTAACTGCACTAACCACATCCTCTGGCAACAAATTCTAGAGTTTAATTTGCGTTGAGTGAAAAAGAACTTTCTCCGATTAGTTTTAAATGTGCCACATGCTAACTTCATGGAGTGCCCCCCTAGTCTTTCTATTATCTGAAAGAGATTCACATCTACCCGTTCTAGACCTTTCATGATTTTAAACACCTCTATCATATCCCTCCCTCAGCCGTCTCTTCTCCAAGCTGAAAAGTCCTAACCTCTTTAGTCTTTCCTCATAGGGGAGCTGTTCCATTCCCCTTATCATTTTGGTTGCCCTTCTCTGTACCTTCTCCATCGCAATTATATCATTTTTGAGATGCGGCGAGCAGAATTGTACACACTATTCAAAGTGCGGTCTCACCATGGAGCGATACAGAGGCAGTATGACATTTTCCGTTTTATTCACCATTCCCTTTCAAATAATTCCCAACATTCTGTTTGTTTTTTTGACAGCCGCAGCACACTGAACCGACGATTTCAATGTGTTATCCACTATAACACCTAGATATCTTTCTTGGGTGGTAGCACCTAATATGGAACCTAACATTGTGTAACTATAGCATGGGTTATTTTTCTCTATATGCATCACCTTTCACTTATGCATTAAATTTCATCTGCCATTTGGATGCCCAATTTTCCAGTCTCGCAAGGTCTTCCTGCAATTTATCACAATCTGCTTGTGATTTAACTACTCTGAACACTTTTGTATCATCTGCAAATTTGATTTCCTCACTCGTCGTATTTCTTTCCAGATCATTTATAAATATATTGAAAAGTAAGGGTCCCAATACAGATCCCTGAGGCACTCCACTGCCCACTCCCTTCCACTGAGAAAATTTTCCATTTAATCCTACTCTCTTTTAGCAAGTTTGTAATCCATGAAAGGACATCGCCACCTATTCCGTGACTTTTTACTTTTCCTAGAAGACTCTCATGAGGAACTTTATCAAACACCTTCTGAAAATCCAAGTACACTACATCTACCGGTTCACCTATATCTACATGTTTATTAACTCCTTCAAAAAAGTGAAGCAGATTTGTGAGGCAAGACTTGCCTTGGGTAAAGCCATGCTGTAGTTTCCCAATTTGCCCCTGGAGCCCTTTTTAAATATGGGGGTTACATTAGCTATCCTCCAGTTTTCAGGTACAATGGATGATTTTAATGATAGGTTACAAATTTTTACTAATAGGGCTGAAATTTCATTTTTTAGTTCCTTCAGAACTCTGGGGTGTATACCATCTGGTCCAGGTGATTTGCTACTCTTCAGTTTGTCAATCAGGCCTACCACATCTTCTAGGTTCACCATGATTTGGTTCAGTCCATCTGAATCATTACCCATGAAAACATTCTCCAGTACGGGTTCCTCCCCAACATCCTCTTCAGTAAACACTGAAGCAAAGAAATCATTTAATCTTTCCACTATGCCTTATCTTCTCTAAGTGCCCCTTTAATCCCTTGATCATCTAAAAGTCCAACTGACTCCCTCACAGGTTTTCTGTTTTGGATATATTTTAAAAAGTTTTTACTGTTAGTTTTTGCCTCTATGGCCAACTTATTTTCAAATTCTCTCTTAGCCTGTCTTATCAATGTCTTACATTTAACTTGCCAACGTTTATGCATTATCCTGTTTTTTCTGTTGGATCCTTCTTCCAATTTTTGAATGAAGATCTTTTGGCTAAAATATCTTCTTTCACCTCCCCTTTTAACCATGCCGGTAATCGTTTTGCCTTTTTTCCACCTTTTTTAATGTGTGGAATACATCTGGACTGTGCTTCTAAGATGCTGAAATCATATGAGCAGGCAGGTCCGAAATAACTCTATGGGACTCCTGTGAACTTTAAACACAGCACATACCCGCAGCAGCACTGCGGTGAGTGCGCCAGGTGAAATAAGTCAGCTAGAACACCCCTGAAGCAGCGGACCGCGAAACGCGCGCGTCGGACCCCTGACACCGGCAAGGACTATGTATAAATCAAGGAAGTATTCCCACTATTTTTACATATAGAAAAATTGAAAAATATAAGACGGAAAGTCTCAAAATGCATACCATTTGTGTGTCCTCCTAAATGGAATTTAAATGGACTAACGGACCAATGATTAAATATGATCCATAAGGGTGCACAAGACAAGTATTAACTTGCAGCATCATGGATGTTATGAAGGTCCTTAAACTGATAAATATGCTACATTAAAGTGATGGTAATTGAAATCTCCAATTATTATTGCACTACCAATTTGGTTAGCTTCCCTAAGTTCTCTTAGCATTTCACTGTCAGTCTCACCATCTTGACCAGGTGACGGTAGTATACTCCTATCACTGTCTTCCCCAACACACAAGGGATTTCTACCCATAAAGATTCAATTGTGCATTTAGTCTCATGCAGGATGTTTATCCTGTTGGACTCTATGCCATCCCGGACATAAAGCGTGGGGATGTGAATCGTTTTTCTGATGGATGAAAATATCGTACGATATTTTCTCATCAGTCAGGAATCTGTGGATCCCCGAAAGTGATAGGAAAACCTCACAAAATTTTCGTGGGGTTCTCTTATCGTTTTGGGGGCAGGAAGAAAGGGCACACAAAAACAACCCCCAAACCCACCCCGACCCTTTAAATCTCATTATTTAGAATCCCTCACCCTCCTGACCCCCCCAAAACTTTTCTAAAATACCTGGTGGTCCAGCGGGTGTCCCGGGAGTGATCTCCTGCTCTCGGGCCATCGGCTACCACTAATCAAAATGACACCGAGGGCCCTTTGTCCTTACCATGAGACAGGGGCTATCGGTACCATTAGCCAGCCCCTGTCACATGGTAGGAGGAATGGATGGCCTGTGCCATTTTTAAAGATGGAGCCTGCCATCCATTCCTCCTACCATGTGACAGGGGCTGGCCAATGCACCAATAGCCCCTGTCACATGGTCAGGGCAATAGGCCATCGGTGCCATTTTGTTTACTGGCAGCCAACGGCCCAAGAGCAGGAGATCGGTCAGCCCCGTCACATGGTAGGAGCACAAGATGGCGCCAGCCATCCATTGCTCCTACCATGTGACAGGGGCCGACCAGTGGCACCGGTAGCCCCTGTGACATAGTAAGGTCAAAGGCTATCGGCACCATTTTGAATACCAGCAGCTGACGGCATGAGTGTAGTAGATGGCTCCCGGACCCCCCACTGGACCACCAGGGAGTTTTGGCAAGTCTTGGGGGGGTCAGGAGGGTGGGGGGGGTTTGTTTAAATTCACTCCTTTAGACAGCCGAATAATTTGGTGAAGATTCGTTGTATTCATGGGGAATCATGATACGTTTAGCTTCTCCACGAATACAACGAATATGGCCGTATATGTTGCGGATTACCAATACGTTCCAAATGAATGCACACCCCTAATATAGTATAATGAGGCCATGACTGGGATATAGCCATATCAGACTGTTCAGAAAGGAGAGTGTAGACAGAAAGTTGGGGAGGAGTTGCACTTTGGACCCTATACATTAAAAAGAAAGTACATGAAGAGAACAAGGAAAACTAAGAGTGAACAAGGCAGTGGGGCTAAATGGGATACATCCTAGAATATTAAGGGAATTTACATAGCTTCTGGAAGATTCACTGATGGTTCTGTTCTATTATTTTTGAAGACAGGAGTTATCCCAGAGGGTGGTAGAAGAGCATATAATCCCTTTCTATGAAAGTGGAAATAGGGAGGAAGCTAATAACTACAGGTCAGTAAGTCTGAATTATTTGGTGGGTAAAATAATTGAATACTACCATAAGCAAAGGTAGTAAATTATCTTGAATTCATCTGGTTATAAGATCCAAGTCAACAAATTTCTACCAGAGGAAGAGAATGTCAAATAAGTTTGATCAAATAATTAGGTTGGGTTGTGATATGCTTAGATTTCAGTAAGGCTTTTGACACTGTTACCCACAGGAGGCTCATAAGTAAGCTAATGTTATGTCTGTGAACCCTTGCAATGAGACTATATTGGCTCTACCTGGAGGGAGAAGTCCTGCAGTGTCTCACCGTCAGCAGGCAGGCACAAGCAAAGCAGAGACCAAACAGGAGCTTCACCTGTACCAGCCTACATTCTCCTTGGATTGAGCCTTTGAGTGCTGGGACTGGCAGGATTTAAGCGAGGGTCTCTGCTGATGACCGGTGACGTGGTTTGAGGCCAGGTGAATGTCATAGACAGTGAGCAAATGTGTTGAGGTTCAGGTAACGGTCAGAGGCAGGCAGAAGTCAGGTGCATCCAGAGGTCAGGCATATCCAGAGGTCAGGCATATCCAGAGGTCAGGCGGAGGTCAAACCAGGTATACGTCTGAAGAAGAAGAGGAACAGTTGGGCTGAGGCACAGGCAAGTCAAGAGCAGGTCAGGCAGGCAAGGACTGGGGAAGGCAGAGACGAAGACTGGAGCAGGTTGAAAACGAAGACTGGAAGAGGCTGAAGACGAACACTGGAACAGGTTTGGATAGCAACACGCACTATGCTCGGTAGCTGGACTTGTTCCTGAGGTGGGTTGCTTCTGGGGAGCTGCCCTTACATAGGACAGCTCTGATGATGTCATCTCTAGGGGCCACAGGGACTTTCCCACTGCGGTCCCTTTAAATGCCAGGAAGTTGTGCGCGCGCACCCCTAAGGGGAGGCACGGAATGCTGCTGTCGGCAGGGTCCTGCTGGCGGCACCTCTTCACGTTGGAATGCAGCATCCTGCCACGTGGCTGGTTGGCGGCATTTTGCTGCATGAGAGGCAGCAGGACCAACCTGGCCATCGAAGGTGAATGTGGTGGTTCATGGGAGCAGCCCGCAGACTGCCAAATGCAATAGCTGAACAGCCTAGGGGTGGGTCCTAAGGTGATACATCTTCTGAGCTAAGTACCCCTGGTGATTAAGGCCTTGCCTTTGGAAGTAACAGTTGTATAAAACTTGTTTGGAGAGGGAAACCCCTGCAGAATATACTTTGGGCAAAGTGGGCTCAGCCTGAGGGAGCAAACAACTGTAGAGGTAAGAGAGAAAAGATTCTGAAATATTGTAATTTTAAAACTGACATTTTTCCTGTGCTTTTGAATATTTGCTATATAACTGTGCTGTTTAGTCCATCCTTTCCAGGTGTCTTGTCGCCATTGCCTTTTATTAACCTAAACTGTTCTACACTATTCTCTCCCTGCCTGCTTCCACCCACTCTTTCCCCTGCATTTCTTATACACCGTAAATAGGTCAATCAGCAGGGAAATCTTTGACCTAGATTAAGTGGTCCCTGTATTCAATTTGTCTTTGTCTGCAATCCTAGCTCTTATATCTTATCCCTAGTTTTCTCCAAGTTCTTATTTGTCTGTTCTGTCTGTCTTGGTTGAACTGTGGGCTTAGCAGAATGCATACTTATATAGTACTGTGTCTTTTGTAATACTTCTCACTCTCTGTAGTAATGCATAGAGATCAAGTCATAACAGAATATAGTATAAAAGTTACCTCTGCGAGCTCCCCCGATAAAGCATCTGGGTGCCTGGAGTAACATGGATGCCCGGCATGAGCCGCGCTGGCACCCAGGAGAGGGAGCGGGGGGTAGTCGATACGCCTGCAGATTGACTGGCCTGCCCCGAGCCATTAGCCCATTAGTCATTGATTCCCTGGGGGACGGGGCAGCCAATAGGAGAAAACCTCTCCTTTGGCTACCCCAGAGCACTGGCAGTCATGCCTTTTGCTCCTCCGCCTCGACCTGAGCCTCCTCGACCTCGACCTCTTCGCCTCAACCTCGACCTCGCTCCAGGGACAGCAATCGGTGCTTCATCAGGGCAGCAGATCAGGATTCTTTCTAGCCTGAAACATCTTATGACTGTGGGAGCTGAGTAGGGAAACAGTGCTGTGGTGGCTCAATGTAATTGGTGCTTCATTACCACTGGGGAGGGCTGTCGGCACCCTTTCCCAGCGAACACTTGGTGACCTACATACAGATCTCCACGTTGCTGGGGACTAAGATTAAACATACGCGAATGCTGTAAGCAAAGGAGTTTTATTTTATTTTATTTAGTTAGCATGGAGTCTGAAGAGGCTACCCTAGCACACGGTGAAGTAGGGGTAAGGATGCTGATGGTATCCAAGGCAGTAGGAGAGACACTAGGAACACGTGCTCATTTAGCGGCGGGAGGGAGCACGACTAACCTTAATAGCAGGTCTACCCATACTGAGGCCGAGTTGAGGGAAGGGCAGCCCTCCACCGGGACTACCCCGTGAACTCTCGCCCCCAAAAGAATCCGTCGAAAACCCTGCAGCCCTGCGTCAAGAGACACATGTTCCCAGGCAGCAAAAAACAACAGACCTGCACGTGTGGAAGCAGAGCAGAAGGAAGGGCCGACCATTTCACTTACTCCACAAGGTCAACAATGCCAAAAGAGAGGGTGAAGGCAAGCTCGTGCCCACACCCACACCTCATCTGCTTCGCAGGCTCCCGAAGCCCCCTTTTTTCCCGCCGGCACCAGCGCTGGACTAGATAGACCTTTTTCTTCATTAACTGTCCCAGGCATGATGCCCTCTGACTTACCCACAAAGACCGGAGTGTTTTGCGAGGGCCGAGGGCCAAAGACTGCGACAGACTGCGAGATGGAGACAGCGATAAATGTTGTGGGAGGGCCCAGAGATACCACTGCGATGAACGAATGGGGTCCCACCAATGACACTTACTCGGGGCCAGGGACAGGGCCATGGGTGGGTAATGGATTCCATGCATCGATGGGTAATTGGGGTAACCCTACAAATTATTGGCTTTCGGGATTCGAGGAAGGCTTCCCCTTTGGATGTTCAACACCGGGGATGTGGAGACATCCGGCAGCAGTGACAAATTGGGGCCCCTACATGGATACGGAGCGGGCAGCATGGAGAAATAATAACAACAAAAATGCGCTGGGCCCCCCCGACTTGCGCCCCCCCCACCCCCGTTTTCTTCACAGGTTACAAGATGTCAAACTCCAGCGGAAAGACCAGGCCCCTCACGCGCAGAAGAATGGCGCACTAACCAGAATGCGGCTACAGAGAAGATGGTCGCATCTCCAGCCTGAGCACACAGCATCAGGAACAGTGAAGCAGCAAATACAGGTGAGAGGGGAACAGAGCTTCGGGATAGAAATGTGAATACTAACATAGTGCCGTTAGATAATGCAGAGCCAGAGGGTAGGGCAGACAGATCAGAACAGGCTGCTGAGGTAAACAGCTCACAGGAAGACGAAAAAACTAGGAGGCAGGATAAATCTAAGCACAAGCGCAAACGTAATAAATCTAGCTCTTCTGACTCTTCATCATCCTCTTTCACCTGTTCCTCGAGCTCCTCAGGATCGTCTTGTACTACTATGGTGGGAAAAGAAGACGAGAGCTTAGATAGAGGCGTGCCTGCGTTAGTGACCTTTGCCGAACTTTGGGATGAGATTCCCAGGGCTCTGTGCAAAAAAATCCGGCACAAAAAATATATTGGCATCTTTAGCTTGCTAGAAGGCAGGAGAAGCAGAAGGAAAGAATCAAAGAAGAGAAGAGTAGAGTGATTCCCAGGTACTCAAAAAAAGGTTGCCTAGAACATACTAAATTGGATCCGCGCATTCCTGAGACTTGCGAGCGTGATAGGTCATCGCGATAGTTCCCAGTACGGCTCTATGCTAGCATATGCAGATGCAATTCTGGTGGCCAGCAAGGATTACGAAGGCTGGTCTTGGTTTAATTATGACGAGCGCTTTAGAGACCGTATGGAAGAGAATAAATTGATATCATGGGGTACGCGGGACTTCGGATTGTGGCTTACACAGATGAATGCAAAGATACATTCATCCGTGGCTACTAACTCAATGGGAGCAAACTTAGGGCAGAGTGGGTGTTCCTTTCGTGCAGGCGCAGGATCAGAACAAGTGGGAGCTTGAGGGAGATCACCAGTGGACATCGGACGTTTGCTGGCGGTTCAACCACTCAGCAAGTAATTTTCCCGAATGTAAATTTCGACCAGATGCTTCAACTGCGGAACAGGAGCTTCAGTGCCTGCTTCCCTAGGGTGATTTGGTACCCAGAAGCCTGGAAGCTGCTCAGAGAGTCACTAGCCCCTTCCATGTGGTCAGCTTACGTGAAAGGGGTCAAGAAGGTGGTGTCTTTTCTTTCAAAATGCAGCTGGCACGGGGGACCAGTTTCCGACTGGGTCATTTTGCGCTACATTGAGGCGGTAAAGCTGAAGGGAGCTCAAAAGCGGCCATTTCTAGACAGCTGACGGGTTTATCATTTTTTATGTGGGCCCATGGCTGGGGCTTCCCATGCGGACGGTTTTTGATATGTCATTTATTGCTAGGCTGGGCCAAAGAAGGAGTCCGAACTCCAGACAGTAGAAACCCAATTACCCATGACGTTCTGCAGAGATTATGGGAGGCATTACTGAGTATCTGTAGTTCAGACTTCGAATGCCGATTATTTCACGTAGCTTTTGTTTTCACATTTTTCGGGGCACTCAGGGTTAGCGAGTTGGTAGCTAAGGCCATCAAGGGTTGGGAATCTTTGGGGTTACTCGCACAGCACATCACTTTGGCCGCAGATTCCATCATTTTATTTATACCATGATCTAAAATGGATCAGATGGGAAAAGGAGCATCATTAGTACTACGAGCCATCCCAGACTACAGAACATACCCTGTGGCAAATTATATAGCTTTTAGAGCGCTGCATCCCTCAGAGGGGTCCAGATTTTTGATTCACTTGGACAGCCGCCCGTTAACCAAATTTCAATTTGAGTCAGTGTTATGTTCAGGTTTAGTTACCCTCGGGCTGAATCCATCCCACTTTGGAACCCATTCCTTCTGCATTGGCACTGCCACCTCTGCCACTCGAGCGGGATTGTCAGGTGGAGTGATTCAGCAGATAGAGCGGTAGAAGTCGGGTGCCTTCAAAGGTTACATACGCCTGGGTCAGCAATAATCAAGATGTATACTAACGCTACTCTCTTTACAGGTCTTACAAGATGAGGGAAAGAAGTCTGGATTGTGGGACACTCCTACGTTGCATGGATGTTCAAACATGCCCAGGAGAGTCCATTCGGGGCCAACTTGCATCTCTCGCAACACAACATGACCATTCGTTGGCTGGGATGCAGAGGGATGTGCTGGGATGATTTAATCCCCTGCCTACAGTGCAGTATCGCGCGCTTCGGGCAGCCACACATTCTAATTATTCATCTGGGAGGAAACGATTGGGGTACATTGTCCGGAAGCAAGTTTGTTGGTATGGTCCATAAGGACTTGATTACTGTTACAGTTATGTTACCTACTACTATAATATGTTGGTCCGACATCATTCCTAGGCCTGCTGAAATGGATAGGAGAATCTGGCAACATTGCCGTTCTAAAGCAAACTGACAAATTGGCTCTTCGCTACCAGTATTCAGAAGATGTCACATTCGACACGAGTGGTCATGCGACTTCGAACAAGGTCTCTTCAGACCGGACAGAGTGTATTTATCCTTTATAGGATTAGATTTGTTCCTAAATACATTTCAAGAGGCCTTGGAAGCTCTGTTACATAAGGGATGAGGCCGCATCTTTGGGGGGGTCACAGGATAAGTCCATCCTGTGCCTGTGGTGGGTTGCCCGAGCTGATAAGAAATGGTGCGATGACCCGACAGGTGTTGGGTCGGATTATGGCAGGACAATTGGGTGCAATTGTCTTGCAGGAAGCTCCTTGCTGAAAGCGGCAGAAGCGGAGTTCATGGTCATGACTCCTTGCTGGCGGGTGGTGGGTGCGGAGGAAGACCCATATAAATTACCTAAGCTTGGGCACCTGATTTGTTGTACAAATAAAAGCTGCGGCCTGTTTGATCCCATTTACTGTTCGAGTGTTTATTTGTTGTTGCTTGTGAGAGGGTGGGTGCAGAAAGACGAGACGGTCCTAGCTACCCATGTTACTACCATTTAGTCCTTTTCTAGTATAATATAACTATGCAATCTGAATCCTCAGGACTATGTCCCTGTACCAGCCATTCCTATCCCAACTCCACCCTTTCAAGGCTCATTTCAAACCACTTGGCACATCTCTGCCCATCATCTCATCTGTGTCCCCCACATCCCATCCCATTTAGACTCAAAGCCACTGAGTATGCAAACTGTGCAATTGCACAGGGTGGCACACCCGGTGGGACAGTTCTGGGAGCAGGGAGAGGCCTTTCTTGCTGCCGGTGGACCTGATACCACTGGCGGCGGAAGAAATGGAGGCCTATGGTGCCACTGGTGGGATTGAGTCCACTGGTGGTAGAAGAAGTGAAGGCCCATGGTGTCGCCGGTGGAATCGGGTCCACTGGTGGCAGAAGAAGCAGGAGGCCCGTGGTGCCACCAGTGGACCCGATCCTACCAGTGGCGGAAAAGCAGAAGGCCGTGCTGCTGCTGGTGGACTCGATTCCACCAACAGCAGAAGAAGCAGGAGGTCACAGCAAAAGAGGAAGTCCGTCCGGCAACTCCTCTTCATGTGCTGGCTCCATGGTATTCAATGCTCATGGTGCTAGCACTTCAGGTATTCTCATCTGATGCAAGGCATTTGTGGATGATGAACTCATTATCTGAAACCTTGAAGTTTTTATTGTCTTTGTGCGGGTTATACTTAGTTTGTGGGTCCTTCCCAGGTACTTGTAGCTTGGATTGGCCACTGATGGAAACTGGATACTGGGCTTGATGGACCCTTGGTCTGACCCAGTATAGCAATTTCTTATGTTCTTACATTCTTATTCCTTATACCTGGTATTTCATTATTAAGGAAGAGAACCATCACCCAACAACTAATAATATTTTTGGTAAGAATGTGTGTCCTGAGGTCAATAATCAGACAAAGCCGGCTAAGTAATTTAACCAGATAAACTATGCTGCTGAATATTCCCATATTTGCTGCTACTTAGCTAGATAAGTCCTATTCAACTAAGTTTAGGCCTACTATGGAGCAGGTCTAACCTATTTGGTTAACTTAACCAGATAAGTCTGAATATCACTACTGATTCAGCTAAGTTAGCCAATAAGTATTACCACCAAGCTATGCTCACTGCCTGCCCACTGACTATCTGGCTAACTACTTAGCCAGATAAGTGGCAACCACTGAATGTTGCTGGATATTCAGTGGCCGCTATTTAGCCGGATAAGTCCTACTTATCTGGCTAAATAGCATTTGAATATCAGGCTCATTGAGGGAGATATTCAAAAGCCATTTAGAAGGATAACTCAAAAGTTATCCATCTAAATGGCAAATATGGTATATTCAGCCACTTATCCGGCTATAATTTAGCTGGATAATAAAGGGGCATTTCAAGGAGGGGACTAAGAAATCCGGCAAACCTAGTTGAATATCAGTTATATACAGCTAGGTTGTGTGGCCGGCTAACTTTCTACTTAACCATATATTTTCAAAGATATCCGATTAAGTAGCTGTAGGTGTCTGTGGCACTCGAGCGGTCAAACAGGTAAGACCCTTGCTCCTGGAAGGGGATCTGTTTTGGCCATCAGGCTGGGGGGAGGGAGGAGGTACAATAGGGGACTCTGGGGTGGGGGAGGGATGAGACAATTTCTGTTATGATCGGGGGTGGGGTGGGGAGGCAGGAGGTGGGATAGAGGAGTCCAAGGTGGGGGAGTGGTGAGACAATTTCTGTTGTGACCGAGGGTGGGGGTGGGGAATGAGGGCTGGGGGTACCAATGGCAAGTTTTTGAATGAAACCATGAAAGGTTGTGGTGGCAGCAATGGCAGAGGGGGGAGGGGGATGGGAAGGGATCATTTTTGTTTTGGGGTTGCTGGGACCGACAGTGCAGTTTGGGGCGGATTTTAAAAGGAGCGCGAATAGCCTACTTTTGTTTGCGCTCCAGGCGCAAACAAAAGTACGCTGGATTTTAGTAGATACGCGCGGAGCCGCGCGTATCTGCTAAAAACCTGGATCGGTGCGCGCAAGGCTATGGATTTTGTATAGCCGGCGCGCGCCGAGCCGCGCAGCCTACCCCCGTTCCCTCCAAGGCCGCTCCGAAATCGGAGCGGCCTCGGAGGGAATCCTCTAACGCCCTCCCCTCACCTTCCCCTCCCTTCCTCTACCTAACCCACCCGCCCGGCCCTGTCTACACTCCCCCCTTACCTTTGTTGGGGGATTTACGCCTCCCTCTGGGAGGCGTAAATCCCTCACAACTGGGCTGCGGGTCCTTAGAATTTATTCTTTTTTGGGTGACACTGACAGCTACTTAATCTGATATCTTTGAAGATATCCAGTAGAGTAGAAAGTTATCTGGCTACAGAAGGCTGGATAACTTGAAAAGCTAACCATATATATTCAAACCTAGCCAGTTAGGTTTCGAAGTTAGCCGGAGAATTTGTTCACCAAATGGCCTACTGAATGGCCTCTCTGTGTTTTAGAAGAAATCAGGATATTAATTTCTACTGTGTCTCATTTGCTACATCTATCCTACAAACTCCATGTAGTGTAATCGATGTTTGGATGGGACGCAGCTGAGAGAAATTACAGTTCTGGCCCAGCTTTAGATGATAACCAAGCTCTGAAGACTTGTTGTGTCAGGCTCCTTCCCAATTACAGGTGGTTTATGTGGGTGAGGGGGCAAGGTAAAAGGAACATTAAGGAGTTCCTGATAGCTTATAGCTGGAACCGGGAAAGTGATAACTCTCAAAAATTCCTTTTGCCTACATGGAGAGGGGCCCAAGCAAAACTTGTGTTTTGCCAGGCAGATCTTGGAAGCTGTGTTTATCAGAGATATAAGTGTAGGCACAGTGATGAAGGGACTTGCAGCTGGAAGCCAGGAGCCTTGTGGAAGAAAACTTCACTCTAATGGTGAGGAGGGCCAGTGTGAGCAGGGAGAAGGAGAGGCTGGATTCAATAGTTACATCAGACACCTCTATTACAACAGGCATTCTTTTATCACTGTGGGTAAGAACATAAGAACATAAGAAATTGCCATGCTGGGTCAGAGCAAGGGTCCATCAAGCCCAGCATCCTGTTACCAACAGAGGCCAAAAGAACCTGGCAAGTACCCAAACACCAAGAAGATCCCAAGTTACTGATGCAATTAATAGCAGTGGCTGTTCCCTAAGTAAACTTGATTAATAGCAGTTAATGGACTTCTCCTTCAAGAACTTATCCAACCCTTTTTTGAACCCAGCTACACTAACTGCACTAACCATATCCTCTGGCAACAAATTCCAGAGCTTTATTGTGCGTTGAGTGAAAAAGAATTTTTTCCGATTAGTCTCAAATGTGCTACTTGGTAACTTCATGAAATGCCCCCTAGTCCTTCTATTATGCGAAAGTGTAAATAACCGATTCACATCTACTCGTTCAAGACCTCTCATGATCTTAAAGACCTCTATCATATCCCCCCTCAGCCATCTCTTCTCCAAGCTGAACACCCCTAACCTCTTCAGCCTTTCCTCATAGGGGAGCTGTTCCATCCCCTTTATCATTTTGGTTGCCCTTCTCTATACCTTCTCCATCGCAGCTATATCTTTTTTGAGATGCGGCGACCAGAATTGTACACAGAATTAAAGGTGCGGTCTCACCATGGAGCGATATAGAGGCATTATGACATTTTCCATTTTAATAACCATTCCCTTCCTAATAATTCCTAACATTCTGTTTGTTTTTTTGACTGCTGCAGCACATTGAGCCGACAATTTTAAAGTATTATCCACTATGATGCCTAGATCTTTTTCCTGGGTGGTAGCTCCTAATATGGAAAATAACATTGTGTAACTACAGCAAGGGTCATCCCTCCCCACATGCAACACCCCACACCCGTCCACATCAAATCTCATTTGCCATTTGGATGACCAATCCTCCAGTCTCGCAAGGTCCTCCCACAATGCATCACAATCCGCCCGTGACCCAACCACTCTGAACAACTCTTTATCATCCGCAAATCCGATAACCCTATTCGTCGTATTCCCTTCCAGATCATTTATACATATACTGAAAAACTCCGGTCCAAGCACAGATCCCCGTGGCACCCCATCGCCTACCCCCCTCCACCGATAAAACTGACCACTCAATCCTACTGTCTGTCTCCTGTCCTCCAACCAGTCCACAATCCACGAAAGGACATCGCCTCCCATCCTATGACTTTCCAGCCCTCCCAGAAGCCTCCCATGAGGGACCTCACCAAACGCCCTCCGAAAATCCAAACACACCACATCTACTGGTCTACCCCTATCCACACTTCCATTAACCCCTTCAAAAAAATGAAGCAGATTTGCTAGGCAAGACCTCCCCTGGGCAAATCCATGCTGACTGTGTTCCACCAAACCACATCTTTCTATATGCTCTACGATTTTGTTCTTGAGAATAGTTTCTACTATTTTTCCTGGCACTGAAGTAAGGCTCACTGGTCTATAGTTACCCGGATCGCCCCTGGAGACTTTTTTAAATATTGGGGTTACATTATCCACCCTCCAGTATTCAGGTACAATGGATGATTTTAATGATAGGTTACACATTTTAACTAATAGATCAGAAATTTCATTTTTTAGTTCCTTCAGTGTCCTAGGATGCATACCATCCGGTCCAGGTGATTTGCTACTCTTTAGTTTGTCAATCTGGCCTACTACATCTTCCAGGTTCACAGTGATTTTGTTCAGTTTGTCTGACTCTTCACCCCTGAAAACCATCTCCGCAGCTGGTATCTCCCCAACATCCTCATTAGTAAACACAGAAGTAAAGAATTTATTTAGTCTTTCTGCAATGGCCTTATCTTCCCTAAGAGCCCCTTTAACCCCTTGGTCATCTAATGGTCCATCCGACTCCCTCACAGTTTTCTTGCTTCGGATAAATTTTAAAACGTTTTTATTATGAGTTTTTCCCTCTATGGCCAATTTCATTTCAAATTCTCTCTTTGCCTGTTTTATCAGTGTTTTACACTTAACTTGACAATGCTTATGTTTTATCCTATTTTCTTCAGATTGATCCTTCTTCCAATTTTTGAAGGATTTTTTTTGGCTAAAATAGCCTCTTTCACCTCACCTTTTAACCATGACAGTAATCGTTTTGCATTCCTTCCACCTTTCTTAATGTGTGGAATACATATGGACTACGCCTTTAGGATTGTATTTTTAAACAATGTCCATGCCTGTTGAACACTTTTAACCTTTGCAGCTGCACCTTTCAGTTTTTTTCTATTTTCCTCATTTTATCAAAGTTTCCCTTTTGAAACTTAGAGCTGCAGATTTACTTATTGTCCCCCTTCCAGTTATTAGTTTAAATTTGATCATGTTATGATCAGTGTTGCCAAGTGGCCCCACCACCATTACCTCTCTCACCAAATCCTGCGTTCCACTAAGAATTAAATCTAAAATAGCTCCCTCTCTTGTTGGTTCCTGAACCAATTGATCCATGAAGCAGTCATTTATTATATCCAGGAACTTTATGTCTCTAGCATGTCCCGATGTTACATTTACCCAGTCAATATTGGGGTAATTGAAATCTCCCATTATTATTGTACTGCCAATTTGGTTAGCTTCCTTTGTTTATATTGACATCACCAGCTTTTTGGAGATAGGGGCAAATGATTAGAACTTGCTACAGATAGCCTAAGGGTGAATGGAGCTGCTACCTGCATATCTATATGACACCTCTTCTCTGCATGGACTTGTATACCTGAGCTGTTTGAAAGTTATCATCCTTGTGTTTAAATTTGATCAGCTTGATCAGCTTGGATGGCTAAAAATAAACTTTACTTAAACCTACTTAAAATCAATGTTTTATGGGTAAAAAAAAAAACATCTCCATGAAGTCTCTACATCAGTAGTGCAGTTTGAGAGGAATATATATATTACTTGTTGGGTATCATTTTGGATTCAGAATTGTCATTACAACCTCATATTAATGATGTAGTCAAGACTTTTTTTTCATGTCAATGAACAATTCACAACTTCTGCCTATATTTATGGATGGAGTATCTGGCCACCATTTTCCATGCGGTTATAATTGGCAGGCTGGCCTATTGTAACTCCTTATATGTGGGGCTGCAGAAAACTCGACTTAGGTAATTACAGTTAGCCTTTATTGGCTTCCAATTTTATCCAGAATTAATTTTAAGGTTTTGTCTTTGATATATAACATTCTCTTTGTAGATGCTCCAAACCACTTGAAAGATCTCCTTATCCTTTATATTCCAAATAGAGAGTTGACATCAATAACAGATTTTAAACTGTGTGTATTTCTGCCATATCAACTGGAAAATATGTTAAGAACCAGACAGGAAGCTTTTTGCTTTTATGGTCCTGTTTTATGAAATGTAGCTCTAGGGCGAAATGGTTTTACAAATGATTGTCTTGTTTTTAGGGAAAAAATGTAAGACTTGGTTCTTTTATAAGGCAAAAATTGATGAATTAAAACTTTTCTGCCCCATAATATCTAGGTGCCTCTGTATTGCTGTGATTGATTATGATCTCTACAATATGAGACTAATATTCAAAGGCATTTAGTTGGATAACTTGTTTTATCTAGCTTTTCAATATCTCTGGCATTTATCCAGCTACATGTTAGCTAGATAAATCATTATCTGGCTAAAATTTAGCCACATAAGTAATAGGCATTTTGGGGACATTCCAGGGTAGTGATGAGTTAGTCAGGAAACTTATCCGGCTAATTCTGATATTAGCTGAATAATATGTTAGGTTAACTCTAGCCATCCCCAGGAACAGATCTAATGTTAGCCGGGAACATGTTCCAGCACTTTAGGATTAACCAGTTCTATTAAAAAATATAACCGGCTAAATGCCAACAGACAAAAATAACAAGTCAGGGCCAGGGCCCCCTCCTTTTCTCCCAGTTAGATTTCAAAATCAGGCCAGTAAGCCCCAAGCCCCCCACTCCCTCAAGCTCCCAGAAATAATAAAAAAAAAGTATCTGGCTGAAAGGTCTGAGGAGATGGGCCAGCTCTTCCTCCTTCAGTGATTCAAAATGTGAGGGGGCTTTGAGGGGTTTCAACAATATACCTGTTAGTGGTGGTGAAGAATCAGAGAAAGCACTGGCAGTAAGAATAAAGAAATTTCTGGAACTGACCAGAACACTATAGGTGCTGTGGTGGAATGCAGTAACTGTATATTCTCAGGAAAGCAGAACTGTACCAAAGGTGTGCCATCCTAGCTTCAGGCTCAACTTACAAGAAGATAGCATTCAGCATATTATAGATAAGGTGTTGCATTTGTGGACCCTTGGGCTGAGGCAAGGTTGGGACTACCTGCAAGGAGGGGCCCTGCAGGTCCTCACCATTGGCAGGCAGACTCAGGCATAGCAGAGACCATCTGGGGCCTTTGTCTATACCAGCCTTCATTTCCCTCGGGTTGAGCCCTTGGGTGCTGGGGCTGGCAGGACGTAGGTGGGGGTCTCTGCCGAAGACAAGGGCAGAGGTCCATGGTAAGCATGGATTGAGGTAGACGGAGATCAGACAAGTCCAAGGGCCAGGAAATGATCAGAGGCAGGCAGCAGTCAGGTGCATCTGGTGGCAGGCAGAGGTCAGAAGCAGGCTGTGGTCAAAGGAAGCAAAGAACAAGCTTAAGTCAAACCAAGTATCCATCCGAAAGGAGAGTAGGGGCGGATAGGCTGGGCAGGGAGGCAAGAAGAGGAACAGATGGGCAAGGAACACTGAAGTTAGAGATGGGCTGAAGACACCAGAACTGAAGACAAGATGCATAGGCAGTTTGCACTACTTCCACAGGAGCAAATGGACCTGTTGCTGAGGCTATGAGAGGGAGGTCGAAAGGACCTTTTATAGACCTGTCTGAATGAGATTATCAAGGGGCATCGTGGGGCTTTTCCTGCCATGGGCCCTTTAAATAAAGCAAAGTCAGGTGTGCATGTGTCTAAGGCAGGCCATGACAGGAGGAAGTCGGTGGCATCTCGCTGGCGGTGTCCCATTGTCCTGCTGTGTGGTCAAGTGGTGGCATTTGCCATGTCAGGGAAAGACTGGGATGGTTGGCCGGCAGAGGAGCTCGTGGACTGCTAAATGTAAGCTAAAGATGTCAGGGAAAAAAAGCATATTTCCCAGATTTGAACCAGAGTCTGCTGGGTTTGAGAAGGATGTGTAGTGCATTGAGCTATGGGATGGTTCTGAGAGAAAGTACATTCAGCCTAGGGATAGCCACCTATCTGGATTAGACTTCAGGGGATTCAAAAGGAGTGCTGGGACTAGGGGTGCCAACTGGCTCCAGATTTTCAGGACAGGTTGATCCAGTCCTTGTTTTACTCCCCAGCATGTAGATACTTATAGTCTTGCTTTTCTTAGGGAATGCACTAGGGAAAGCAGAATAAGTCCCAGCATGCAATGGGGTAAAACCAGGACTAGATCAACCTGTCCTGAAAATCTGGAGCTAGTTGGCAACCCTAGCTGGGACACCTTTTAGGTGTTCCCAGTATTTAGATGGCATGGAGGCCAAAAGCATGTGTAGGATCCTGGAAGAAACCTGTTAGTTTTTACCCTGCTATGTATTAATGTGATATTGTACTATCAAGTTGTGAAGTCTTTCTACAATTGAACTGTATATGTGCTGTGAAGGTTTCTACCATGCAAAGACCTGGAATGAAAGTAAGCCTTATCCTATTTGTTATTTACCTTTACGTTACCTGCAGTGCATAAGTTAGAAACTGTTCTGTTACTCACACATCTAAATACATCTTTTTTGCAACATAAATCCCGTGTGCAGGTGCTGCGGAGCCTTCAGCCTGGCAAAGAAATACATATTAACCATTTGAAAGATGTTATACTAAAGAAGTAAATAACTCATTGGTTTGTAATTTAGAGGTGGGGATCTATTTAACCCACTGCATCAGAAGAAAATCTCTGGGTCTGCACTTGCCTTTTAATGGTAAGGTTACCTGCATTATCCTGGGATATCTCACTTGTTTTGAATATATATTATTCTCTTGTGGTATTAAGCATTTCTTTCAGCCTACAACAAAATATTTTACCTTAGAAGGCATTCCACCTCCCTTCCCCTCAACCCAAGCCAATGCCATTCTTACCTCATTATTCAGCGCTCCCAAATGTGAAAAGCCTCCCGGACATGGTACAAGTATACCGCCTCCAGTAGCATCAATCCTTGCCGCAACAGAAATGCTGGTGAAATAAGCTACTGGCACTGATGTAGAAGTAATACTCTTACAACAACACCGGTAGCAAGAGCTACCAGCATTGCTATTAAAGTAACAACCAACACTGCAGGAGCAGTATACTTATGTTGCAGCCCTGGTGGCCTTTCACATTTGGGGGTCCTGGACAATGAGGTAAGGAGGGTTGTCTTGGAAGTGGGGCCCCTTTCTAATAGGCAACATTTGAATTGGAGGCAGGGACGGGGGGAAAGGTGTGGTAGAGTTGGCTGAACTCATTGGGCCTTCTGGCCAGATACTTTTTTCTACCCTTATGTGGAGTTGCAGGTGGGGACATGGGCTTGCAGGCCCAATATTGAAATCCACTTGGGGAGGATGGGAGCCATGGCAGCTGGGCCAGACTTTTTTTTTTATATATGTGTGTCAGCACTTAACTAGCTGTATTCTTTTGAATAGAGCTGGTTAAACCTAAACCTAATCCAAAAGTTATCTAGCAACCATTAACTTTAATCCTAACTGGTGATATTTAAATATAATTGATTAGATTCAAAGTTATCCAGCTCAATATAGCCAGATAGCTCTATTTAGCCAGCTGACTAGCCCTGAAAAAAATTATCTAGCTAACTTTAGCCAGATAAGTTATCTGTTTTAGGTTCTTTTGAATGTTGGCCTTTGTATTTTTATCCACGTGGTTTTTAGGTCAATCTTGGAGAGTTTGCTTATTAACATATTTATATTGTTCTTATTGTATTATTTGTTTATTATCTTATAGTCAGATATAAACAGATGACATAATCTAATAATAGAAAAATAAAATAAATAAAAAGCAGCGGGTTGAATTGACCTTCTTGTTCAAATTGCAGAATTTAATGTGAAATTGATTTGTTACCAGATTTGGATTCTAATTCTTAGATCTTTGCTGAAGGACTCTTTTTTTCACATTTATTTCTAATATAACTATAGGAGGTACATTCCAGTGCAGCAGTATAAGAACTTGTGCCTCCAACAGGCTGCATTATTTTATTACAACACAGAGTCATGTAACCCTGTATAGAAATATGCTGATTTTAGATTAGAGACATAAAACGAAAAATTAGAGATGGCTATTGTAAATTACAAATTTTAAAGCGGCTTAAGCCCTTGATAGACTTTAATGACTTCAGAACTGTTTTACAATCTTTGCTTTTTTCTACACTTGATTACTGCAATGCCTTACTTCTTGGAATACCTGGGTTCCATCTTAGACCATTGCAGCTTCTTCAGAATGCAGCCACAAGAGTGTTTTGTGGGGGGAAAAAATTTGACCACATCACCCCAACCCTTATTGAATTACATTGGCTACCAATAAAGCAAAGAATTAAGTATAAGTCTCTATGTATTCTATTTAAATCTATAAATCACAAACAAATGGCCAAATGCTTTATTACATCTTCACACTCCACAAAGGAACCTTTGTTCAGCTAATACAGTGGTTCTCAACCTTTTTTCTGTCGAGACACA
Source organism: Rhinatrema bivittatum (assembly GCF_901001135.1). Classification (NCBI taxonomy): domain Eukaryota; kingdom Metazoa; phylum Chordata; class Amphibia; order Gymnophiona; family Rhinatrematidae; genus Rhinatrema; species Rhinatrema bivittatum. Next base: position 14,426 of record NW_021821415.1, on the reverse strand, counting down.
CCTGACAGATGGTTCTCACATGCGTGACACACTGACCCATGATCGTCACAGGGCTAGATGTAAATGTACAGTTTGCATCCACGGGAACCCCCCTGATCCACAATAATGGATGTAAAGCAGAATTATGACATTCCCCGTTCAACTCACTCTACAAAAAAGATATTCTGGTTCTGGTGTCATCTCAGTAACAGCAACTCAAACTCCTTCTACTTTCAGGCTCAATAGCCCTACTTATGAAAAGACAGCAGTTTACCACCAATGCATGTCCTCTTGAGAAAACGCAACAAATAAGACTGATAAAACACTTACATGCTAGTAAAATATCTCTGTAACAGACACAGAACCGACCTAACATACTCCCAGGATCTGTAGTAATGCACATAAACTAATCCACACACAGTTACACCTGTATTATGGAATACACTCAAACAGGAGCAACCTTATCTATGAAAAGGCAACACTACAAATATTAAATCAGGCCCTAAAAACCAATACACCTCTTATTAGGAAAACAGAACTAGCAAGCAGCTATAGATCCCCACACAGAAATAATTGTAAAACTATACTAATAAGCAGAATAAATGTTTCACAACAACTATGAACAGAATAACATCCAACAATTAAAAACTCATAAAAACTATTAAAAATTCTCCAAACACCAATAAAATATTTCAAAAAAAGCAGACACATCACATAATATTAAATAATTAAAATAGCAGTCAATCAAGAAAAATAAACTTAAAAAGCCACCTTTACTTACCCCCTCCAGCAGCTTTCCTACTCCTCTTCCATGCAGGCTGTAGCACACACCAGAAGCAGCAGTAGTGGCTAAGATCTATACTCGTGGTCCTCTTCCTTAGGGCCCATGTCTCTCACACACACACACACCATACCAGTCATGCCCCCATGACCAGTTTCTGTCTCTCACACACCAATCATCTCCCAGTCTTTGACAAACACACCAGTCACCTTCGTGAACAGTTTCTCTCATGCCATACACACACACACAGGCTTCCCACTCCCGTGTTCCACTTACATATATGGGCTTCTCACTCTCATAATCACTTTCTCTTTCTCCCATACACTCACCAGTCTCTCACTCCCATGCTTGTTCTCTCCACATGCACAGGCTTCTCATTCCCATAATCACTTTCTTTCTCTCCCACATACACACACACCAGTCACCTGATCTCTCTCATGCATACACACACAGGCTTCCCACTCCCATGTTCTCTTTCAGATATACAGGCTTCTCACTCCCATGCTGTATCTCACACACTCCCAGCTTTCTCACTCCCATGCTCACTCTTCACATGTACAGGCTTCTTATTCCCATAATCACTTTCTTTCTCTCTCTCACATACACGCAAACACACACCAGTCACCTGATCTCTCTCATGCATATACACACACACATAGGCTTCCCACTCTCATGTTCTCTTTCAGATATACAGGCTTCTCACTCCCATGCTGCGTCTCACACACACACAGGTTTCTCACTCCCATGCCCACTCTTCACCTGCACAGGCTTCTCATTCCCATAATCACTTTCTCTCTCTCTCTCTCACACACACCCGTCACCTGATCTCTCTCATGCATACACACACACACAGGCTTCCCACTTCCATGTTCTGTCTTACATACACAGGCTTCTCCCTCCCATGCTGTGTCTCACACACACCCAGGTTCTCACTCCCATGCTCACTCTCTTCACATGCACAGGCTTCTCATTCCCATAATCACTTTCTCTGTTACACACACACACACCCAGTCTCTCTCTCATTTCCATGCTCGCTCTCCACGTGCACAGGCTTCTCATTCCCTGAATCACATTCTCTCTCTCACATTCACATACACACCAGTCACACCGTCACCTTACCAACCAGTCTCTCTCATATACATGCACACACACAGGCTTCCCACTCCCATGCTCTCTCTCTCACATAATCAGGCTTCTCACTCCCATGCTTTCTTTCACATACACCCCCACAACACCAGGCTTCTTACTCCCATGCTTTCTCACATACCCAGATTTCTCACTTCCATGCTTTCTCTCTCTCTCTCTCTCACACACACACATCCCTGACTGTCTCACACTCTCACATACACATCAGTCATCTCCTTGAGCAGTCACTTTCATTGTCTCTCACATATACACATACATCAGCTCTCTGACCAGTTTCTCTCAATCACACACATACTCTCGATCAAATACATTCTCTCACTAACACACAGGCTCTCAATCACACACATTCTCTCACTTACACACAGGCTGGCTGGCTGCTTCTCTCTCTTTCTGTCACTCACTTCCTCTCCCCCCCCCCCAGCACAAACGGTAGCTGCTCCTCCAGCCTCCGCAGGCCAAGAAGGAAGAATTCCATCGATCGCGGGAGGCTCATGCTGCTCTCTCCTTTCCCTTCCGCTTTCTCCCGCAGAGCAGGAAGATCAGCTGTCTCTCCTGCTGCCACCGGACTCCTGCTATCTTCGGGCGTCCGAACTTCCTGTCGGGGGGGGGGGGGGTAGCGGAAGCGCAGCGCACAACGTCCGCTTCCTCCCTCCCCCCCCCCCCAAGCAGGAAGATCGGCGGACCATACGGCCCGACGCCCGAAGATAGCAGGAGGCCGGTGGCAGCAGGAGAGGCAGCTGATCTTCCTGCTTTGGGGGAGAAAGCGGAAGCTGTGCGCGACGCTTCCGCTCCCCCACCCCAAGCAGGAAGATCGACGGACCATACGGCCCGACGCCCGAAGATAGCAGGAGTACGGGTGGCAGCAGGAGAGGCAGCTGATCTTCCTGCATTGGGGGGAGGAAGCGGAAGCTGCACGCGGCGCTTCCGCGCCCCCCCCCCCAAACAGGAAGACCGGTTGGCCATACGGCCGCAGCAGCGCTTCCCCATGTGTGCCATGATGGCGTGCGAGGCGTGGGTTCTCTTGCGGCACGGCCTTTCTTCTTCCCGCGCACCACTTCCTGTTCCGGGTCCGGGGGGGGGGGGGGGAATGCAGGCACGGGAAGAAGAAAAGGCCAGCCGCGGATGCCACAGCTTTTTTTTTTTTTGCACCGCTGCCGTTCCCGCTGGGCTTGAACGTGCTGATAGCCCGGCGGCAATGGCAGCAGGGAAGAACGAGCAGCGGGAGGGACCGGGAGCCACGCGACACACCTGCCGGTGCTTGGCGACACACTAGTGTGTCGCGACGCACCGGTTGAGAACCGCTGAGCTAATAAGTGTCTTTTATCAATACCATCAATCAAAATAGCACATCTATCAGAGGTTAGAGAACGGGCTATCTCAGTTGCAGGCCCCAAATTATGGAACTCGTTACCCAAGGAACTTAGATTAGAAAAGGACATGAAACTCTTTATAAAAAAAAGCTGAAAACGTTACTATTTTAAAACGCCTATGAATTAGCGGCAAAGAAATGATCAATATGTTTTGTTGGATCCTCCACTAAGCTGTTTCCTTGCTTAAAGTTGTAACACCTGGCTTTATTTGATATTTGTTTTACTTTGTTTTTACTTTAATTTTTATTTTCTTTTACTTGCTAGATTGTGTTTAGTTTTGTATTTTATTTTATTTTTATTATTTTACAAAGTAATGCACTGTTTATATTTTGATTAATTTTTAACCTTGTTTTTTACAATGTATTGTTTGTATTTTCTTATCTATATGACTAATTGTATACCGTCTAGATTGTCCAGAGATTGATGGTATATAAAATAAATAAATAAATAAATAAATAAATAAATACATTTTGTTTATGTTTAAGAGACTAGCTAATGGATTCTGATGGAAGAAAATCCTATGATGGACTGAAGACCTCTGCCACAGACAACTGTAGCTATAAGAACTGTATTTGAGGAATACTGTCTTACTGTGAAAGTAGATCTCCAGGGTCCCAAAGTTGTCTTTCACAATATCATACTCCTTTTTTTAAAGTCAGTTTTAAGGATTTTAAAAGCCCTACACATGTAAATCCAGAGGATCCAGAGGATTTACGTGCGGGGGGGGGGGGGGGGGGGGGGGGTTTACGAGCCAGGCCTATTTTAAAAAAGCCCGGTGACGTGCATAAAGCCCCGGGACGCGTGTAAGTCCCGGGGCTTTACTAAAGGGATGGTCTGGGGGCGAGGCGGGGCCAGAGGCATTACCTCCGCTGTGTCAGAGGATTGCGTGCCGGCAGACTGCCGGTGCGATCAACTTGTGCCTGCCTGGAGGCAGGTGCAAAAGGTAAGATAAAGGTAAGGGGGGTAGAGTAGGGCTGGGGGGGGGGAAAGGTTAGGGGAAGGGATGGGAAGGGGTGGGAAGGTCAGGGTAGGGTGAGGGGAAGTTCCCTCACAGGCCGCTCAGATTTCGGAGCAGCCTGGGAGGGAACGGGGGAAGGCAGCGCAGCTCGGCATGTGCAGGTGCACAATTGTGCACCCCCTTTGCTCGCCGACCCCCGATTTTATTACTTGCATGCAAGTTATAAAATTGGGCATACATGTATGCGCGCCGGATAGTGTGCGCACATGTACGCCTGCGTGCACCCTTTTAAAATCTACCCCTAAGCTTTTAGCCTGATTTTCATAATCAGTTTATGTTCAAAGGAATGCATCTGCAAGCATCAGTTTAACTTGTCAATTATTTTACATATGCTAATATTTTCTTAGGCAGTAGTAATATTATCCGGCTCCATTATTTATTGCAGGCTGACTCAGATCTATAGTTACTCCATTGCTTGCATGGACTTGTAGTTCAACATTTCATAAGGTAATCACAGAAACAAGTTGCTACAGTCAATGATAAAATCCGGGCCGATCAGCCGGTTGGTAGAAAATGGAGCCAGTTAGGCATCCTCTTTGGAAAAGGATGCCTAGGCTCACCTGACCTGCAATTCCAGTCACGTTGACATATTTTCATGAGGGTTGTTGCAGTGGATGGGATAGTTCACAATTACCAGGGCTAAATCAAGCCTTGAAAATTGGCACAACTACTCACAAGTTTCAAACTTGTGCTAATTCAACCCTTTTTGTGTAAGTTTCATCACAATAACCTGTGTTGCTGCAAACTATACACAACACCTTTTCTTTTGTTAACAACTTACTATGTTATAAATGAATGGGAAAGTGTCATAATTGACTAGAACGTTCATTATGGATCTATAGTTGTTTCAAATCATTTTAAATAGGAAACCAAATAAAAACAAATTGTGTTGTTTTTTTGTTGTTTTGTTTTAAATTTTCACTGCTGTTAGAAGAAAATTTCTCATGAGCCTCCCCTCCAGTTCTCCCTACCACTCCCCAAACTCTTACCATAGTTTCTCTTTTTCTTCATGAGGCAGAAGCGACCACTTGTCATTCCTTACAAAATGGCACCGGCCTGTGTCTGGGCTTGGCCAGACCCATTTTGTACAGGAAGAAATTAAGAACGGTACTAGTCTTGGTCTGCTAGTGCCATTTGTAAGCAGTTGAGCTTGATCTTGCCGCATGAAGAATAAGAAAAATTATGGTAAGAGGATTTGGGAAGTATGGTGAAGATTGGAGAAGAGTCGCCTGGAGGGTTTTTTCTCTGTAGGGCCCCAACATTTTTTTGTCTTGTTTTGTTTTTCAGTTCAGTTTTATCTTTGTTTTCTAAATTTTGTTTGTTTCATGTTTGTGTTGCACATACATAAAAAGAAACAAAACAAACAATAAATGAAACTAAAAGCAAAGAAAATAATTGAAACAAAAAATAAAAGAAAATGAAAAAATGTCTGTGCACACATGAACCTTTCAAGCAAAACTATACATGGTATGAAAAAGGGCATAGTAACATTCTCCTATTGACATTGGTTCTGTATTATTGTGAGATGCTCCCAAAATAATTGTGCCCAAATATTATGGTGTCATTCTACAGCACATAATATTTTGTTTTTATCATTTTTGTCACTTTATTTATTTATTTATTTATTTATTTATTTATTTCGAATTTTTCTATACCGACATTCTTGAACAAAGATATCAAATCATATCGGTTTACAATTGAACATAACTGTCGCGGCTATGGCGTTACATCGAACATAGAACATTGAGCAATAAACAATAAACATAGAACAGGTCAACAGTTCAACAATAATATATAGTGAAATGCTTCATCATAGAGTAACATAATATATATAAATAGGGGAACAACAACTGGGGCGACTGTATGCGTAATATCAAAATACGTTTAATGAAGTGTCATTGTGCAGCTGCATAGTGGATAAGGCGTGGTGGTAGCATAGGGCATAAGGTAGCTATGAGAGTAAGACTGAGTGGTGGAGGGAAGGAGGAGTATGTAGGCAGGAAGGGAGTGAGGCATTAGAACAAGATTAACGGGATATGATGTGGGAGTAAAGGGTGATCAAGTCTCCTAAGATCCTTGAGGGTCGGGTGACTCCTTAAAGAGTATGGTACGGAAGAGATGGGTGCTCAAGTGTCTCCTTAAAGTCCTGATATGTCTTATGTCCTGAGGTTACCTTGTGTCATGTTATGTCTTTTGACCCGTGTCAGAGTAATGTTGAGATTCAGGAAAGGCTTGTCTGAAGAGCCATGTTTTAAGGTGTTTTTTAAAATTTTGGAGAGAGGGTTCTTGGCGAAGCTCGGGTGGTAACGAATTCCAAAGGTTGGGCCCGGCTGTGGACATGGCGCGTTTTCTTAAAGTGGTTTTGATCGGTGGTGCGTATAGGGCTCCTTTGTAGGCGTTTCTAATAGGTCTAGCAGAAGTTTGAATGCGGAGTTGAGAGCTTAATTTGAGGTGGGCGATGCCGTGGATGTCCTTGTGAATCATCATTAGTGTTTTGAAGGTGATCCTGTGTTTTATGGGAAGCCAGTGAAGACTTTGGAGTATGGGTGTGATGTGTGCTCTTTTGTTTGAATTTGTGAGAAGTCTTGCTGCAGCATTCTGGACCATCTGTAAAGGTTTGGTAGATATAGCAGGGAGGCCTAGGAGAAGAGAGTTGCAGTAATCTAATTTTGTAAGGATGAGAGACTGGACTACAAGCCTGAAGTCACTGAAGTGTAGAAGAGGTTTCAGATTTTTGAGGACTTGCAGTTTATAGAAACATTCCTTGGTTGTATTGTGGATGAAAGATTTTAGGTTGAATAGGTTGTCAAGCCGCACCCCAAGGTCTCTGACGGAAGAGGTGTGATTTATGAGTGTATTAGTGGGTTGTGGTGTGCTTTGTGGATTGATGAGATTGTGTTTTTCATCTGGCGAAATGATAAGGATTTCTGTCTTATTTGAGTTAAGGATGAGGTTGAGGTTGGTGAGCAGGTTGGTGATAGATTGTAAGCAGCAATTCCAGTGTGCCCAGGTTTTTTGCAGGGATTCAGTGATAGGAAGAAGAATTTGAACGTCGTCGGCGAAAATGTAGTATGTTAGTTTGAGGTTGGCGAGTAGATGACAGAGAGGTAGTAGATAGATGTTGAAGAGCGTCGGGGAGAGGGATGAACCTTGTGGGACTCCTCTGTTTGATTTGATTGGGAGAGATTCTTTATTATTAATTCTGACCTTATAGAATCTGTCTTCAAGGAAAGATTTGAACCATTCATGTGCCTCACCTTGGATGCCGATGTCTGTTAGGCGTTCCAGTAAGATGGAGTGGTTGACCGTATCGAAGGCGGCGGATAAGTCGAGTAGAACGAGAAGGTAGGGTTGTTTTTTTTCCAGGTTGAGAAGGATGGTGTCAGATAGTGATGTGAGTAGGGCTTCAGTATTTTGTGATTTTCTGAATCCGAACTGGAATGGGGAGAGTATGTTGTTCTCTTCAAGGTAATCAGACAGTTGCTTATTTACAAATCTTTCCATCACTCTTGAGATCAGGGGAAGATTGGCTATTGGACGGTAGTTGGCAGGATCAGTTGAAGGAAGGTTAGGTTTTTTTAGTAAAGGTTTTAGAATGGCTAGCTTTAATTGATCTGGAACCTTGCCTTGTGTTAGAGAGCAATTGATGATGTCTGCTAACGATTGAGAGATTGTGTTAGGAATGGAGAGTAGGAGATTGGAGGGTATGGCGTCCAACGGGTGAGAAGAAGGTTTTAGCTTTTTAAGGATGTTTATGATCTCCATTACGGAAGGGGTCTCAAATGTTGTAAGGCTAAAGCTCCTATTAGGAAGAGTGGAGCTGAAAGGAAGTGTTGTAGGTTGAGATGAGGCGAATGGTTTGAGTAGATTAGATATCTTGTTGTCAAAGTAGATAGTAAGTTCGTTGGCTTTACAGGAGGCTTGCTCATCTGGGATGATAGGGGGCGAGGGTTTTGTAAGAGATGATACGATAGAAAATAATGCTTTAGAGTCGAATGAGAAGTTGTGGATTTTTTTGGCGAAAAAATCTTTTTTTGCTTTGAGAATGGCAGACCTGTATGTATTGAGGTGGGCTTTGTAGATTAAGAGAGAGTTGGTAGATGGGGTCTTGCGCCATTGGAGCTCTTTGTTGCGGAGTTTTTGTTTGATGTTTTTAAGATCTGGGGTGTACCATGGATTTCTGTTGGCTTGGGGTGGCTTAGAGGCTTTAGTAATGATTGGGCAGGATTGATCGGCAACCTCGCTGGTTATCTTGATCCATGAGTTAATGGCTGAGGGTGCGTCAGAGAGATCAAGTCGTTCCAGTTCTTTTGAAAGCTGATTGCTGAGGAAATCTGTGGCGCACGGTTTCCTGTATTGTAATATGGTTGTCGGGGGAACAGTTCTCGGGAGATCAATGATTTGGAGTTCGGCGGAAATACTATAGTGATCTGACCATGGAATTGGGACACAGGAAGGTATAGCGGCAGCTGATAGGCCATCATTGAGGAAAATCAGGTCTAATGTGTGACCTGCTTTATGTGTGGAACCATTGACAATCTGGCTGAAGCCCAATTGGTTGAGAGCTGTCAGTAGGATGTCACAGTTGTGGGATCGTGGAAGGGTGTCCACATGGAGATTAAAATCTCCTAGTAGGATTGCTGGTTTGTCCCTCTTGAGATGTTTAGCTGTGAATTCGATAAGTGGAGATGGATCGGAGTCTAAGGTTCCTGGGGGAGAGTAGACCAGGGCAATTTGGAGATGGTCCGAGTTGAAGAGTGCTGTTTCTAGGTTACTGATTCTGGGGGACAGTTGATGGGAGAGTCCAAGTCCCTTTTTTGCTGCTAGTAGTAGGCCTCCTCCCCTTTTTTTGAATCTGGGAATTGAGTGGATATCATAGAGTTGGTTGGGGAGGTGGTTTAGTAGGACTGAGTCCGAGGGTTTCAACCACGTTTCGGTAATGGCGCAGAGGTCTGGGTTGTTGTCAATCAGGTGGTCGTTAAGAAGATGAATTTTTTTTGTAATAGATTGGGCGTTAAATAGGGTTAGGGTGAAAAGAGTGAGCCCTAGGGATTGGGCGATTGGGGATGTCATGATTGGGAGCAGTCTTTGGTGACGTAAACCTAGAATCCTGGGTTTGCTGGTTTTAAGTTTGGGTGTGTAGGGAATTGTGGGTATGGGAAGTGGGCACCACTTGATGGGGTACATTTTAGAGGGGTAGATATAGACCGTTCTGCTAGTGAGGAGTTGCTAGGGGAGCTTCGAGGAGTGATGTTGCAAGTGAGTTCGAGAGCTCTCTTTAGGCCTGAGTTGAGGCGGCTAATTTGAGCCGAGTGGTCGGGATGTAGTACGTGGAAGTCGTAATCAGTCTTGTAGGGAGTGTTGCAGAGTATCAGTCGGATGGGGTGGTTTGATTTAATTCTCCGTAGAATTCACTAAGTCAGACGGGATAGGAGCATGTGGGCTTTCCTCAGGGGCTGCACGAAGGGGCGCACAAAGGGGCGGGCCCCTTTGTCGCGCTCCTTCGTGCGCGCGACGCCCGGCGCGCGGCGCCGGAGAGAGTTGGAATTTAAAGGCCGGCTGGGGCGGCTGCTGATTGGCTGTCCTGGCTGGTGGGCGGGACGCTGCAGGCCGACGGCGGCGGTGTGTAGAGGCAGGCCGGCGGGCGGAGATCGGGCCGGCGGGCGGAGAAAAGCCTCGCGGTCGGCGCCTGGGAGGCTGTGGGTAAGGGTGCTACTGAGGCCTTACCCCGGCGGGTCCTGGGCGCCGAAAGCACAGGCCTGGCTTCGCACGCCTTCCGGAGCTCAAAGGGGTCTGTCGCTGGAGAGAGGTGGAATTTAAAGGCCGGCTGGGGCGGCTGCTGATTGGCTGTCCTGGCTGGTGGGCGGGACGCTGCAGGCCGACGGCGGCGGTGCGTAGAGGCAGGCCGGCGGGCGGAGATCGGGCCGGCGGGCGGAGAAAAGCCTCGCGGTCGGCGCCTGGGAGGCTGTGGGTAAGGGTGCTACTGAGGCCTTACCCCGGTGGGTCCTGGGCGCCGAAAGCGCAGGCCTGGCTTCGCACGCCTTCCGGAGCTCAAAAGGGCTTTAAAACACATTTACTATTCAATACATTACCATGAGGAATTTCACACTGTCGGTAGTCTGCTTTGTCCACAGGGGATTTGGAACATAACACATAGACAGTAGCTTTCAAAGTGGCACACAGGTGCACATTTGCGCACATATGTTGGCCCGCGGCCAGGGTGGTGGCCATTTTAGAACATACGTGTGCATATGTGTGCATGTGATAAAATAGCCTGGCCACGCGCACATATGTACCAAATTTGAAGTGGACACACGTATATGCTTGCAAATCCTGCTTCTACCAATTAAATCGAGGGATTTTAAAAGGGGTGCAAGCCCATGCCATTCCCAGTTTACCAGATTTTACACCAACATGCCCAGTTACCAGATAGGTCCTCCACCCCCCAGACCCTTTAAGCCCCTCAGAAAGGGCTCAATCCTTTTATTTTTTAACTTACATGTCATCCATAGCAGAAGTAAAGTTACGCAGCAAGGGATCTTGGCACGCACCGGGGCGCATAAGTATTTATGCGTACATGTCTAGTTCATAGCCCCGCAATGCCCATGCTCCGCCCAGGCTATGCCCACGCCCTGTCCCTTTTTGAAAACGTTGGAGATGTGCATTCTGCGGGAGATTCACACGTATCCTGGTGGCTTTTAAAATCCACAAGGCGCGCGTGAGATTGATTCATTCACGTATCTCCTAATAATGCTCATGCTCGACTTCCAAAATTTACCTTATAGTTTGTACAATTTAGCACCACATTTTAGATTTTGTATCAGCTGAGGAGCTTTTAGCAAGACAACACAATTACTGATCTGTCTCACGTGTTAAATACTAGCTCAAGCATTTGCAGGAAAATTTGTCTCTCTGAAAAAAAAGCCCTTTGCAATTTCTTGCAAAGTCACATTTTATTGCAAGAAAATAGTCATTATTATTTTAACACTCATTGAAAACACATTGATTTTGTTGTGATTTAGAAATAGTCATTTTATTTCACATTTCAAGGAAAGATCAAAATAGAAGCTTTCCTAATGATACATAAACATATTTTGATAAAACATGTGAAAATGCTAGGTCAAAATACAATTAAAAGAATACATGGTATATAGTATGTGCTTATGTGTGTGGGTGTGTGTGTGTATTAGGGCCAGTGCTAGCATTTTGTGCGAAAAATTGCTGTGCTGCCCCCCTCCCTTGATACGGTTTTTGTTTTCCCCAATAACCAAAACACATTGCATCTGACAAAGTGGACTATTCTCGAAAGCTCATCCTTTAAGAAATTGGTTAGTCTATAAGGTGCCACTCAACTCCTGTCATTTAAGCACACAATAGAAACTGTCAGTCTCACACTCTGACCTACTCCCCCTTCCACCACAAAAAAAAAAGCCCTGCTCCCTGTGGCAGTCGAAACTATGAAAATGAACATACTCCCCGAACCTATTTTACCCCATCCACAGGTCCAAAATTTCTTAGTTGTGCAGGAATGATTCCCAGGTGTTCCTTCCCCACCTACCAGAACATAAAATTGATGCTGGCTGGGCCCTGTAGCCAGCAGCACTTTGTTGTACAGAAAAATATGCACTGCTGTGGTGCCAACCAGAAAACCTTGCAAAAAAAGACACTTGAAACCCATTCAGTACTATTGTAATGCATCTTAGGTCTAGGGTTGGCCCTTGGAGAGGCAACAATATAGTAAAAATCCCATACCCAAATAGTTCTAACTGCAATCACTCAAAGAGGAAGAACCCTATCTATGAAAAAGCAAATATTACACCATGTCCTAACACCTCCTATTAGAAAAGCAGAACAAACCAGTCTGCTCTAAATTCCTACATAGAAACTATACATGCTAGCAGAATACCTCACCTTGCTTACATATACAGAACACAGACAGACCTTCACCAAATACAGAATAAAGAGATCATAAAATATAAACAGAAATGTGTAGACAGAAACTGAACTGGAAACTCCAACAAGCTAGACTCTATATTATGAAACAAAGGAAAACAGAAACATCACCAATCCTCATAAATCAAACAATAAAATCAAGAAATATAAATCAATCATAATAATACATACCAATAAAAAGTATATTACAAAAAGATGACAAATAAAATAACACCCAATAATTAAGAAGTTATATATAAAGTTTAAAAAATTTCCAAACGGCAATAAAATATTTACAAATAGCAGACACATCAAATATCTAATAATTAAAACAAGAAGGGAAAAAATACCTCGTTTCCCTTACCTCAAAACCTTTGATTTCCAGTCACCCTGAGGTTGTCATGGATTAGTGGGGGTGGCAAAATATGTTCACCCCCCTCCCAAGGCAAGTTCCCATTCACACAGGAATATACCCATCCACCCTGGACAGACATTCATATCCACCCATCCAAGACATGCTCCCATTCATATCCAACCATCCTCCCACCTTAGGCAAGCTTCCATTCAATGATCTATCTCAGATAGAATCCCATTCACAAACACTCATCCCAGGCAGGTTCCCATTCTCACACTCCTACACACATACCCCTCCCCTCCCAGGGCAGATTCCCATTCACCCACAAACACATCCATGCCCCCCCCCCCCCAAGCAGGCTCCCATTCACAGCCAACCACTTTCCCACCTCAGGCAGGCTCCCATTCACTCATCCATCCCAGGCAGGCTCCCATTCACAACCACTCATCCCAGGCAGGTTCCCATCCTCATACACATATTCCCAACCCCTCAAGGGCAAGTTCCCATTCACATACACACACACACACATACACACACACACACATATCCCCCCACTCAGGCTGACTTCATTCACACACATACACACCCATCAGGCGTGAATGTGTGTGACAGGCTTCATTCACCCCCATACACACACAACTTCTATGCAGGTAGGATCCATGGGTCTCTCTTGCTGCAGCTGCCACCCAGTTCCTCGTTCCTTGGAAGAGCACAGAATTCGTCACACAGATGTAGGCATCCTTCCTGCGGCTCCTCCTCATGTTCAGGCTGGCCCACAGTACTCAACACTCACCCTGCAAGCCCTTCCTTCTTGCTCATCTCATGCATTGCGAGATGACCATACAGGAAGTGTGAGCACCACAAGTATAAGAACATAAGAACATGCCATACTGGGTCAGATCAAGGGTCCATCAAGCCCAGCATCCTGTTTCCAACAGTGGCCAATCCAGGCCATAAGAACCTGGCAAGTACCCAAAAACTAAGTCTATTCCATGTTACCGTTGCTAGTAATAGCGGTGGTTATTATCTAAGACAACTTAATTAATAGCAGGTAACAGACTTCTTCTCCAAGAACTTATCCAATCCTTTTTTAAACACAGCTATACTAACTGCACTAACCACATCTTCTGGCAACAAATTCCAGAGTTTAATTGTGCGTTGAGTGAAAAAGAACTTTCTCCGATTAGTTTTAAATGTGCCATATGCTAACTTCATGGAGTGCCCCCTAGTCTTTCTATTATCCGAAAGAGTAAAAAACCGATTCACATCTACAAGTTCTACCCCTCAGCCGTCTCTTCTCCAAGCTGAAAAGTCCTAACCTCTTTAGTCTTTCCTCATAGGGGAACTGTTCCATTCCCCTTATCATTTTGGTAGCCCTTCTCTGTACCTTCTCCATTGCAATTATATCTTTTTTTTAGATGCGGCGACCAGAATTGTACACAGTATTCAAGGTGCGATCTCACCATGGAGCGATACAGAGGCATTATGACATTTTCCGTTTTATTCACCATTCCCTTTCTAATAATTCCCAACATTCTGTTTGCCTTTTTGACTGCCGCAGCACACTGAACCGACGATTTCAATGTGTTATCCACTATAACGCCTAGAAAACTAAAAAGTCATGGGATAGGAGGTGATGTCCTTTTGTGGATTACAAACTGGTTAAAAGACAGGAAACAGAGAGTAGGATTAAATGGTCAATTTTCTCAGTGGAAAAGGGTAAACAGTGGAGTGCCTCAGGGATCTGTACTTGGACCGGTGCTTTTCAATCTACCTTATAAATGGCCTGTGACCGACGGCCCGCAAATGCGCGGTAGAGACCAGCTCTACCGCGCATGTGCGGGC